>NC_092152.1:14657080-14957080 GCF_045791955.1 Oncorhynchus clarkii lewisi
TTAAAATCATTAAAAGCAACAACATTTCAGTAATTTAATGGACTCTCTCGACTTACAGTTAGTGCGTTCATCTTAAGATAGCTACAGTCGTTGAGAAAACCGCATACACTCAGTCATAATAAGTAAAGTTTTACTTTATAATGTAGCTATCAACAGTCAGCACTAGGAGGAAAAGTGCAAGTCTTAATTCAAGAAAGGCAAGGATGTTCGTTTTTTGTGGGATTAAATAATGTAGCAAAAGCTTGAGTGTGTGTTCTTGTGTATGTACAGTACCAGTCAAAGGTTTGGACACACCTACCTATTTATACTATTTTATACATTGTAGAGGTGTGTTTGGTGTCATTGTCCTGTTGAAAAACAAATTATAGTCCCAATAAGCGCAAACCAGATGGGATGGTATATTGCTGCAGAATGCTGTGGTAGCCATGCTGGTTAAGTGCACCGTGAATTCTAAATAAATCACAGGCAGTGTCACCAGCAAAGCACCATCACACCTCCTCCACCATGCTTCACGGTGGGAACCCCACACACCTACTCCGCATCTCACAAAGTCTCAAATTTGGACTCATCAGACCAAAGTACAGATTTCCACCGGTCTAATGTCCATTGCTCGTGTTTCTTGGCCCAAGTAAGTCTCTTTTTATTATTGGTGTCCTTTAGTAGTGGTTTCTTTGCAGCAAATCGACCATGAAGGCCTGATTCACGCAGTCTCCTCTGAACAGTTGATGTTGAGATGTGTCTGTTACTTGAACTCTGTGAAGCATTTATTTGGGCTGCAATCTGAGGTGCAGTTAACTATAATGAACTTATCCTCTGCAGCAGAGGTAACTCTGGGTCTTCCTCTTTTGCGGTGGTCCTAATGAGAGCCAGTTTCATCATAGCGCTTGATGGTTTTTGCGACTGCACTGCACTGCAAATTTTCCGGATTGACTGACCTTCAAGTTTTAAAGTAATGATGGACGGTCGTTTCTCTTTGTTTATTGATCTCTTGGTCTTTTACCAAATAGGGTTGTCTTCTGTATACCACCAGAAGGAAAGAAACTCCACAAATTAACTTTTAACAAGGCACACCTGTTAATTCAAATGAATTCCAGGTGACTACCTCATGAAGCTGGTTGAGAGAATGCCAAGAGTGTGCAAAGTGGTCATCAAGGCAAAGGGTGGCTACTTTGCCTTGATTTGTTTAACACTTGTTTGGTTACTACATGATTCCATATGTGTTATTTCATGGTTTTGATGTCTTCAGTATAATTCTACAATGTAGAAAATAGTACAAATAAAGAAAAACTCTTGAATGAGTGTCCAAACGTTTGACTGGTACTGTATGTATGTGTGTGCGTGGTGTGTGAGTCTGTTTTCCAGACAGCTCGACAGGGTTGAATAAGATGTGACAGGGACAGGCGGGTAGGCAGGCGGGTGGTGCTTCCTCGGCGGGACAGGAGCCGAGGAGGAAGCTTACTACTCACTTCTTTATCCTTTCGCCATAGGATGCCACTTCATCCAGGGCATTTTGCACACTGATGCACACATCCTGGATGGCATACAGCTTGTTGATGAAGCCCTTTCTCTCCGGGTCCTGGAGGACAGTTAGAGGGAGAAGAAAAAAGAGGAGAAGGAGAGATAGAGGAGAGAGAAAGAGAGAGAGAGAAAGAGAAAGAGGGAGAAAGAGAGAGGAGAAAGAGAGAGAGAGAGAGAGAGAGAGCAAGAGGAGAGAGAAAGAGAGAGAGAGAAAGAGGGAGAAAGAGAGAGGAGAAAGAGAGAGAGAGAGAGAGAGAGAGAGAGAGAGAGAGGAGAGAGAGAGAAAGAGAGGAGAGAGAGAGAGAGAGAGAGAGAGAGAGAGAGAGGGGGGGGCGGGAAAGAGAGAGAGAGAGAGGATAAAGAGAGAGAGAGAGAGAGACAGAGAGAGAGGGAGATAGAGAGACAGAGAGAGAGGATAAAGAGAGAGAGAGAGTGAGAGAGGGAGAAAGAGAGAGAGAGGATAAAGAGAGAGAGCGCGAGAGAGAGAGAGACAGAGAGGATAAAGAGAGAGAGAGAGAGAGAAAGAAAGAAAGAAAGAAAGAAAGAGAAAGAGAGAGAGAGAGAGAGAGAGAGAGAGAGAGAGAGAGAGAGAGAGAGAGAGAGAGAAGAGAGAGAGCGAGAGAGAGAGAGAGAGAGAAAGAGGGAGAGAAAGAGAGACAGAGAGGATAAAGAGAAAGATAGATAGAGAGAGAGGATAAAGAGAGAGAGGGGATAAAGAGAGAGAGTGAGAAAGGTGCTGGGCACAAAGAAACATTTAAAGAGCTTCAAAGACTTGAAAAGGGGAGCCAAATCACGAGATATCCTCCTTCCGTTGACTGACTACTCTCCAAGCTATAATAGACATTTGAAAGTCTGCAGAACAAATCAGAATGTTTTCTCTCTTACAGCGAGCACACAGGGAAATGGGAATATGTGATTAGGGTAAATTTAGCTGAATGCCAAATGGATGATTGAATGTTTTGACTGCCAAGACAGGCTCACTTTGTTGTTGGCAGCACACTATGATGTCACCAGAAGTGAAATCATTATCATCTTCAGCACCATGATGAGCTCCTCCTTTTCAACTTTTGATGGTTGAGAACATTAGCAGGCCATAAGAACAGAGAGTGACGCGGCAGGTCAATCTAAAAGCCTCTACTA
This sequence comes from Oncorhynchus clarkii lewisi, assembly GCF_045791955.1. Classification (NCBI taxonomy): domain Eukaryota; kingdom Metazoa; phylum Chordata; class Actinopteri; order Salmoniformes; family Salmonidae; genus Oncorhynchus; species Oncorhynchus clarkii. The sequence continues at coordinate 14,659,739 of NC_092152.1, forward strand.
TTAGACACAAAGTACAAAAGAGGAGATCATGCAACAGTAAATGAGCTGCTGTAGGACTGACTGACAGACGAGTGGGACAGGATGTGGTGACTGACTGACAGACCGGAGTGAGACAGGATGTGGTGACTGACTGACTGACAGACTGGAGTGGGTCAGGATGTGGTGACTGACTGACAGACTGGAGTGGGACAGGACGTGGTGACTGACTGACAGACTGGAGTGGGACAGGATGTGGTGACTGACTGACTGACAGACCGGAGTGGGACAGGATGTGGTGACTGACTGACTGACAGAACGGAGTAGGACAGGATGTGGTGACTGACTGACAGAACGGAGTTGGACAGGAAGTGGTGACTGACTGAATGAGTGGGTGAGTAAGGACAGAGAAAGATGCAGACTTTTGTGGTGGTGGTGGTGGTGTGGACATGACTGGAGGAGTGGGGTCGCAAACCAGGGCTCTCTGTCGCTGTCTCCACAACAGACAAAGATAGGAAAAGAGCATAGCACTGCTCCAGCATTACACCACTACAGTGACCTGTGACCTGTCATGGAGTCCACCTGTAGTTTGTAAGGACCGTCATCTACGGTCAGGAAACACCAGATTCCCCAAATCGTGTAATAGCTGAGGGAGCTGAGAGAGGAGGCAAGGGAAAGACCTTAGAAAAGCAGGGATGCACTTCTACGGTGAAAATGAACAGAACATTTCCACAGGGGTTGTCTTATAGTATGTAATTCAATGCTGATTATCAACCAGGTTTACTCAAAACTACTTCTCTTCAAAACCACTTTCCACTTCATGGCAGAATGGACAGTTATGGATGCCCACCTGTGTGTGAGAATTCTACAGGTCCATGCTGTGCTCATGGAGTTCAATACTGAAAGAGAACAGTCACATCACAGAAATAACAAGGGGATAATTCATCATTGAAGAGAATTATTGGACCAGGAAAAGACACTCAACTGTTTATAACCCCCAGGCCTCAAACCCAAACCGTTCCCCAGAGACCCCCATCGCACCCCCTATACTCCTCTTCCTGCTCTTCCTGCAGGATCAGGCATTTGATAAATTAACCCGGTTGCAGCCAGGGAAACCACAAGGCCTCCCTGAAAAACCACACAAGACACGTAGATATAATTAGACAGGGTTATTTTCTTTTAATTATTTTTACAAGCCTCCTTTCTTCCCCATCTGTTTTGTATTATTGGTTCCAACAAAGCCCCATGTCCAGGGTCCACTGTGTTGGGTTGTGTTGGGCTGTGTTGGGTGGGGCTTGGTGTACTGGGCCTGGGGAGTGTTCTCGGAGCTCCGGGAGAGTGTTTGCGGGACAGGAGAGCGGTGCTAGAGAGCGAGTGGTGGCGGAGCGGAAGGGTTAGAGGTCATCAGAGTATAAACCATTGCCACATGCCCCTCTCAAACCAAATCTGACTCCAATTTCCTCCCTTCAAATGTAGGGCTGAGAGGAGTAACAAAAACACAGAGCCAGAGAGAGGCTTGTTTTGCTGCTCCCCAGCATGCCTCAGCACTACCTAGCACTCCCCAGCATGCCTCAGCACTACCTAGCACTCCCCAGCATGCCTCAGCACTACCTAGCACTCCCCAGCACTCCCCAGCATGCCTCAGCACTACCTAGCACTCCCCAGCACTCAGATGCTAAAGCAACCTGTTCTTAGACTGGGATGGAATCAACTAGCACACCACATGACCTTAGATAATCGTGATACAAACAGCTGGCTCTGCTATGGTCCAGTAAAACCTTACAATACCCTTTGTTACATTATGCTAACTTTACCCTGCTTTTCTTTGCCTTGCCCATTATTTTTGTAACCTTGACATCCATCGCAATGTTTTATTTTTTAAGGGGGTAGATCAGCGTTAATATTGTAGATAGATTGTGGCTTCTATAATGTAATTGTCTGCATCATTTCTAATCCTCCATACTGTATATATTTTTGTTGCATCATGACCTTGTCATGCACTATAATTTCATCGTTGAGGAGGGTGTTGATATGTAGTACCCTGTCTGGGATGACAGCACCAATCACAGATCACTGTCAAGGTCAAAAGTTGCTTGTCTTCAAAAGTGGGTGTAAAAAAGGAGACAATACAGACTGATGTCTGTTTCTTAGATACGGACTTGATTTTGACGTTCAGGGTTTGCACCCTTCACGTTTTGAAACCTTCTTTCATGTTTGTATGTAAATGTTACAGCTCCAGAAAATCGTATAGCTTCTGCTAAATCGTACATGCTGAAGTTCAAAAACTCAACAGAATTGGTGGCCTATGTCCTAACTACGTGCATTGATGAGGCTACGCCATTGCTAACTTTAATTAGCAGTTTTGGAGTGGGTAACAGGCCATACAATGACTTCAAAGGAAATCCCAAACTGAGAGAGAGAGAGAGAGAGAGAGAGAGAGAGAGAGAGAGAGAGAGAGAGAGAGAGAGAGAGAGAGAGAGAGAGAGAGAGAGAGACTTTTAAAATTGGCAATGGTAACCAAACAACACCCAAATCAACTATGTGTGTACCATATTCATCTAATTTGCTGTGTGAAAGTTTAGCTTGCTTGTTTGCTTCAAGGTCTTTGCCTTTGTGACCCATCCTGCCGGGAGTGTGAAGGTACATTCTACTCATCTAATGTGTGCTGACATTTTACTGACTTGAAGAAAACAACTTCTGGAAATGTTTTCCATCATTAGAACTGTATTCATAATGAATGTGTGTGTGGAGGGAGGGTGGTGACAAGGGCCACTGGAGTGTCTGTTTGTGTTGGTGCATTTATTATAAAGTGCCGTCTAATTATGTCACAGAACATTCTTGCACATAAACAAAATGCAGACGGCTATCAACTCCCCTGAGTCTCTCACCACCACCACTGTCTTTGAACTAGCCTAGTCACTGACTTGGAGTCAGTGGTATGGGGTTCTGTACAGTCTGTCTATGTGTGTGTGTGTGTGTGTGTGTGCACACAGATCCATAAGGTTAGGTGTGTATGGTTTCTCATTCCCATCAGTTGCCCCTATCTGGAGATGGGTCTTTACTATAGGAACAGTGGGCCTGTCTTTCTGTCTGGTACTGGAATCACTCTGCTCCAACGTCTGTCAAACAGCCTTCGTTCCCCTATAGTCCTTGATGTGCCCTTACTCAGGTTGGGGATTCAAACCAGCGACCTTTCGCTTACTGGCCCAAAGCTCTTAACCACTAGGCTACCTGCCACCCTTCTGTTCTGTGTTCGGTTGATCTGGACTGTGCTATTATAACTGTAAGTCCAGCATGGGGATGTGTGCTGGTGACTTACACACATGCACTCTATTCAGAGGAGTTGCCACCAAGAGGGTGACAGACAACTGTACCAATGTAGTAAAATAGGATGACGATTCCCCTTCATGCTGGTCTATGGTCAGTTTTGCATTTTCCCCGTTAATGGTTAAGGTTAGGATTTAGGGAGAGTAAGCTGATCCTAAATCTATGCCTAAAGGCAATTTCTAACCCAGATAATGCACATTCCAAGGGATCATTAGATCACCAACGTGCTACCAACCTCTCCTCATGGACAGAGACATGATGATGTCATCAAACGGAGCCCCTGCAGCACAGACTTGAGCAGCAGCTCGGTATATTCCAGTTCAGTTAGCAGCTGGAAAAACATCAGGACACCTGGAAGACTGTGTGTGTGTGTGTGTGTGTGTGTGTGTGTGTGTGTGTGTGTGTGTGTGTGTGTGTGTGTGTGTGTGTGTGTGTGTGTGTGTGTGTGTGTGTGTGTGTGTGTGTGTGATGCCCTCTCCAACAGATAATTTAGTCCAATCTAAATCATATGGCACAGAGCCACTCATCAGCGGGATCTGATAGAGTTCAAGATGAAGGAACGCTCAATTTTACATCTGAGACAAATTGCATTGAGCCCCGCTGGTAGTGCTGAACATGAAAGCCCAGTGTTTCAGTGTGAGGGAGAAACCTTCTGCCGTCTATCAACTTGCTGGTCTTTTATATCCGCACCATTTAGAGGGTTGCTTTTGCTGCGGGTCTATGTTTTTAAAATCTATGTTTATTTACAGTGTCTTCAGAAAGAATTCACACCCGTTGACTTTCTCCACATTTTGTTAAATGGATTAAACTGAGAATTGTTGTCACTGGCTTACATAAAACCCCATAATGTCAAAGTGGAATTATGTTCTTTGACATTTTTACAAATTAATAAAAATGGAAAAGCTGAAATGTCTTGAGTCAGAAAAGTGCTTAACAGGTCACATAATAAGTCACTCTGTGTGGAATAATAGTGCTAACAATATTTTTGTATGACTGTCTCATCTCTGTACCCCACACATACAAAGAGTAAGGGAGGTTTTTCAATGCAGCGCAGAGAAGGAGACCGATTAGTAGAAAACAGACATTGAATATCCCTTTGAGCATGATGAACTTATTAATTACACTTTGGATGGTGTATCAATACACCCAGTCACTACAAAGATACAGGAGTCCATCCTAACTCAGTTGCCGGAGAGGAAGGAAACCGCTCAGGGACGTCATCATGAAGCCAATGGTGACTTTGAAAATGTTTAAGTTTAATGGCTGTGATAGGAGAAAACTGACGATAGATCAACAACATTGTAGTTACTCCACCATACTAACCTAAAACAGAATAAAAATATTCCAAAACGTGCATCCTAAAGTAATCCTGCAAAAAATGTGGCAAAGCAATTAACTTTGTGTCCTGAATACAAAGTGTTATGTTCGGGGCAAATCCAATAAAACACATTACTGAGTACACTCTACATATTTTCAAGCTGAGGTGGTATCGTGTTAGGTGGCATCGTGTTATGGGTATGTTTGTTATCGTTAAGGACGGGTTTTTTTTTAAGCACAGGCAAACTCCTAAAGGAGTACCTGATACAGTCTGCTTTCCACCAGACACTGGGAGATGAAATCACCTTTCCAAACGACAATCATCTAAAACATAAGGCCAAATTTACACTGGAGTTGCTTACCAGGAAGAAAGTGAATGTTCCTGAGTTGCCAAGTTACAGTTTTGACTTAAATCAGCTTGAAAATCTATGGCAAGACCTGAAAATGGTTGTCTAGCGATGATCAACAACCAATTAGACAGAATTTTTGAAAGAATAATGGACAAGTTTGCACACTGCAGGTGTGGAAAGCTCTTAGAGACTTACCCAGAAAGACTCACTGCTGTAATCACTGCCAAATGTGATTCTAACATGTATTGACTCAGGGTGTTGAATACTTATCTAATCAAGATATGAATGTTTTATGTTTCACAATTTAAAAATAAAAAAACTTTGACAGAGTATTTTGTGTAGTTTAATCCCACTTTGTAACAACAAAATGTAGAAAAAGTCCAGAGGTGTGAATGCTTTTTGAAGGCACTGTGTATTTATTTGCACTGCCACTGTGTATTTATTTGCACTGCCACTGTGTATTTATTTACACTGCCACTGTGTATGTATTTGCACTGCCACTGTGTATTTATTTGCACTGCCACTGTGTATTTATTTGCACTACCACTGTGTATTTATTTGCACTGCCACTGTGTATTTATTTACACTGCCACTGTGTATTTATTTGCACTGCCACTGTGTATTTATTTGCACTGCCACTGTGTATTTATTTGCACTACCACTGTGTATTTATTTGCACTGCCACTGTGTATTTATTTGCACTACCACTGTGTATTTATTTGCACTACCACTGTGTATTTATTTGCACTACCACTGTGTATTTATTTACACTGCCACTGTGTATTTATTTGCACTGCCACTGTGTATTTATTTGCACTGCCACTGTGTATTTATTTGCACTGCCACTGTGTATTTATTTGCACTGCCACTGTGTATTTATTTGCACTGCCACTGTGTATTTATTTGCACTGCCACTGTGTATTTATTTGCACTGCCACTGTGTATTTATTTACACTGCCACTGTGTATTTATTTGCACTACCACTGTGTATTTATTTGCACTGCCACTGTGTATTTATTTGCACTACCACTGTGTATTTATTTGCACTGCCACTGTGTATTTATTTGCACTGCCACTGTGTATTTATTTGCACTGCCACTGTGTATGTATTTGCACTGCCACTGTGTATTTATTTGCACTACCACTGTGTATTTATGTTCACTGCCACTGTGTATTTATTTGCACTGCCACTGTGTATTTATTTGCACTGCCACTGTGTATTTATTTGCACTGCCACTGTGTATTTATTTACACTGCCACTGTGTATTTATTTGCACTGCCACTGTGTATTTATTTGCACTACCACTGTGTATTTATTTGCACTGCCACTGTGTATTTATTTGCACTGCCACTGTGTATTTATTTGCACTGCCACTGTGTATTTATTTGCACTGCCACTGTGTATTTATTTGCACTGCCACTGTGTATTTATTTGCACTGCCACTGTGTATTTATTTGCACTGCCACTGTGTATTTATTTGCACTGCCACTGTGTATTTATTTGCACTGCCACTGTGTATTTATTTGCACTGCCACTGTGTATTTATTTGCACTACCACTGTGTATTTATTTGCACTGCCACTGTGTATTTATTTGCACTGCCACTGTGTATTTATTTGCACTACCACTGTGTATTTATTTGCACTGCCACTGTGTATTTATTTGCACTGCCACTGTGTATTTATTTGCACTGCCACTGTGTATTTATTTGCACTGCCACTGTGTATTTATTTGCACTGCCACTGTGTATTTATTTGCACTGCCACTGTGTATTTATTTGCACTGCCACTGTGTATTTATTTGCACTGCCACTGTGTATTTATTTGCACTGCCACTGTGTATTTATTTGCACTGCCACTGTGTATTTATTTGCACTGCCACTGTGTATTTATTTGCACTGCCACTGTGTATTTATTTGCACTACCACTGTGTATTTATTTGCACTGCCACTGTGTATTTATTTGCACTGCCACTGTGTATTTATTTGCACTGCCACTGTGTATTTATTTGCACTACCACTGTGTATTTATTTGCACTGCCACTGTGTATTTATTTGCACTACCACTGTGTATTTATTTGCACTGCCACTGTGTATTTATTTGCACTGCCACTGTGTATTTATTTGCACTGCCACTGTGTATTTATTTGCACTACCACTGTGTATTTATTTGCACTGCCACTGTGTATTTATTTGCACTACCACTGTGTATTTATTTGCACTGCCACTGTGTATTTATTTGCACTGCCACTGTGTATTTATTTGCACTGCCACTGTGTATTTATTTGCACTACCACTGTGTATTTATTTGCATTGCCACTGTGTATTTATTTGCACTGCCACTGTGTATTTATTTGCACTGCCACTGTGTATTTATTTGCACTGCCACTGTGTATTTATTTGCACTACCACTGTGTATTTATTTGCACTACCACTGTGTATTTATTTGCACTGCCACTGTGAGTGCAAATGTCAATATGTGAACGTGTGTGTGTGAACATGTTTGTGTGCACACGCATGTGTTTGCGTGCGTATGCCTGCATATGTGTGTGTGTGCGAGTGTGTGTGTGTGTGTGTGTGTTGACCTGTCAGATATGTGTTGATCAGCCTACTGCTGAGCCAACCTTTATCTATGTATCTGGAGCAGGTATCTCTATGGGGGGCACACCAGGGGGGAACCATGGAGGCGACGCTTGTCAGCATGTTGTGAGATTGTTAGCAGTTTGTTAAGGAAATACAACCTACAGTGACACTAGAGACAGTCTTATATATACACAGCCAAGTTAGGTTAACTGCACACTGCTTTGTGAAGCGGAGGACAATGAGATTCCTGCAAATTAATTTAAACACGCATAAATATTAAAACGAGAGATGTGCATAGGGTATGTCTCATTATATTTCTCATCAATGCTACCATTTTTTATATGAGAGGAAGTCGTGTACAGAAGAGACATTTTGAACTCTATAGAGATAGTTGGTTCTTAACTGACCTTAGGCCTTGAGAAGGAGGGAGGTCACCATTGGACACAATCTCAACTACATCTATAAAGATGGCATGGTGATCTGTCAGACTGTGTAATCTCACATTATTCATCAGAAGAATGTAACTAATATTTTTGACTGTATTCCACAGAAGTCAGGATGAGCCTGCAACACTGGAGACTGCTCTCTGCTGTGCAACACTGGAGACTGCTCGCTGCTGTGCAACACTGGAGACTGCTCTCTGCTGTGCAACACTGGAGACTGCTCTCTGCTGTGCAACACTGGAGACTGCTCTCTGCTGTGCAACACTGATGACTGCTCTCTGCTGTGCAACACTGGCGACTGCTCTCTGCTGTGCAACACTGGAGACTGCTCGCTGCTGTGCAACACTGGAGACTGCTCGCTGCTGTGCAACACTGGAGACTGCTCACTGCTGTGCAACACTGGAGACTGCTCTCTGCTGTGCAACACTGATGACTGCTCTCTGCTGTGGAACACTGATGACTGCTCGCTGCTGTGCAACACTGGAGACTGCTCTCTGCTGTGCAACACTGATGACTGCTCTTGCTGTGCAACACTGATGACTGCTCGCTGCTGTGCAACACTGGAGACTGCTCGCTGCTGTGCAACACTGGAGACTGCTCGCTGCTGTGCAACACTGGAGACTGCTCGCTGCTGTGCAACACTGGAGACTGCTCACTGCTGTGCAACACTGATGACTGCTCGCTGCTGTGCAACACTGATGACTGCTCGCTGCTGTGCAACACTGGAGACTGCTCGCTGCTGTGCAACACTGATGACTGCTCTCTGCTGTGCAACACTGATGACTGCTCGCTGCTGTGCAACACTGGAGACTGCTCGCTGATGTGCAACACTGGAGACTGCTCGCTGCTGTGCAACACTCATGACTGCTCGCTGCTGTGCAACACTCATGACTGCTCGCTGCTGTGCAACACTCATGACTGCTCTCTGCTGTGCAACACTGACGACTGCTCTCTGCTGTGCAACACTGACGACTGCTCTCTGCTGTGCAACACTGACGACTGCTCTCTGCTGTGCAACACTGGCGACTGCTCGCTGCTGTGCAACACTGACGACTGCTCTCTGCTGTGCAACACTGACGACTGCTCTCTGCTGTGCAACACTGACGACAGCTCTCTGCTGTGCAACACTGATGACTGCTCTCTGCTGTGCAACACTGACGACTGCTCTCTGCTGTGCAACACTGACGACTGCTCTCTGCTGTGCAACACTGACGACTGCTCTCTGCTGTGCAACACTGACGACTGCTCTCTGCTGTGCAACACTGGCGACTGCTCGCTGCTGTGCAACACTGACGACTGCTCTCTGCTGTGCAACACTGACGACTGCTCGCTGCTGTGCAACACTGGCGACTGCTCGCTGCTGTGCAACACTGACGACTGCTCTCTGCTGTGCAACACTGACGACTGCTCTCTGCTGTGCAACACTGACGACTGCTCTCTGCTGTGCAACACTGACGACTGCTCTCTGCTGTGCAACACTGACGACTGCTCGCTGCTGTGCTTTAATTGCACCTATTTTTTTGTGGCGCACAATAAATTGTAAATGTCAAACGTGACAGGATTCTAGGATAAGGCTCCCAAAGGGCATTTGAAAACAGTAGACATCCCATAATCTCCCTCTTCAAGGTAACACCATTAACAACGTGAATCAGAATGAACAACGGCAGAACAACACCGACACATCAACACATCAGGAGTAGACTAAACAATGTGTTTGACCCTCTCCTATTTGTTAATTGTGATTTTTTTAAGGCACCGCATAACTTCCATCATCACGTAATGCTGAATGGTTTACGAGTAAAGCACTACAGCACTACAGCACTACAGAAAAAGGCAGCTCTTACATCAAAATAGTAGAACAAACCTTCTGAATTTCATAAAACTGATATGAAGAATGAGAACGAATCCAGTTCTAAGCCACCAGCACTGTTCAACAAAGTTCCTAACTAGAAGGAAAAAAAAGAAGCTTGAAGTTGAACAGCTCATCTGCAGGACATGATTATTAGCCCCAAGAGAGTTTCCACAAACAGCCTCACCTAGGTGGGGATGCCTAGACATGACACCTACTTTATTTATCTAGTTTAATAATCTGAAAAACAGGACCCTACAGCAGTGGCGTATATTCATGGAGTGTTAAATCATTTATCTTTCGTCTCTCTGGGTTGTCCTAATTTTCCTTCAATTTGCAAAAGGCTGAATGTACTTTAACTTACCGGAGAAATCTTTCTAGTCAGCGAAACAGCACCCCTCTCTCTCTGTATGTGTATCTATCTAAAAAAAAAGGTCTGGTCACAAAGAGTATGACATTTTTGCCACCCGTAACATTGAATGCAAGGGAAGCCAGTGAGCATTTGGGAAAGGGGGATACCTAGTCAGTTGTCCGCCTGAATGTATTCAACTGAAATGTGTCTTCCGCATCTTCGGCGCCGGGGAACAGTGGCTTAACTGCCTTGCTCAGACGCAGAACAACATATTTTTACCTTGTCCTTTGGCCTACCTTGATAAAAAATAATAATAATAATGGCCAATCAGCGTTGAGCTAAACTGAGTGAGCTCAACTGTGAAAGGTCCTGATGCACCCCAAAAAAAGTGTCAAGAGAAGACCGTATGGATTTTGCTTCACTCCTATCATAGAGAAATACATAATTGAGAGAAACAACTTGAATTGTTGTGTTGTTGTCCTCGGGTGACTATCTAGCCATCTAGCTAAAATTGCCCCTTCCTAAATTAGTCATGGATAGAGATAGGGATTTGGACTTGTGGTTTTACTTCATTCTCCATACTGGCCAATGATTATAATGGCGATTCTGATCCAATCATAAAATCCTGGACTGAGAGGATGGAAGTTCAATATGTAGCTAGAAGGTAGAAGGCTAATGTTAACTAGCTAACGTTGCCCATGAATGGAAGTTAGGATAGCGAGCAAGCATTTTAGCCAGGTAGCCTAGGACAACAACAACTAAAAGTGTGTTGTGTTTGACAGAGTCTTGGACTGTTTCGTCAACATGAAAGAGAGGAGGATGGCATTGGCGTTTCACTACAAGTAGGATGAGTCAACATGTTCTTTCTACTTGCACCAACGCATGCACATAGACACACACAAATCAGAACCATGGACAGCCACATCATATTTAGCTTACGTTGATTGAACTAAATAATTTTTGCTATCTTTTAGTTGTCACTGTATAAGACTAAACACAGGTTGATTTGATGATGTTGAAATGTTGAAGTTGAAATGGTGCTGGAATAGTGGAGGCAGCTCCTGTTTTCTTTTTGAGTTGCAGTAACTCTCCGTTGTTCTAAATCAACAGTTGTTTAGTATTCCAAAAATGTCAGTAAAAATTTACTTTCTTGACCATGCTGTAAGTCAAGTAACGGTTTGTTACATGCAATATGCTTTGTAGACTTCACCATACAGAGGTTTCTCTTCGTTTTTAGTGATGGTGTGGTTGAATTTATTCAGAATTTACTCTTCTTATTGTCTCTGCCTTCGGCCTATATATCACGGCATATGAACTAACAGGTTATAGAGCTTAGTTCTGGCTTGGCTTCCCCAGTGATTCTACCCACATTGCCCATGAGACAAACACGTAAATACAGCAGTACAGTACAGTCTCTTTCAGACCGTTATAGACGCAGTTTTCAAACCAACCAGAAGGGGCAAACTGCAGGATCAAACCTGTTGGCTTGTGGCACCAAGCGACTTCTATGTCTGATAACCATTCAGTCACCATTAACCCATGAAGGTCAGTGATCTATCCTCATGGCCAGGCCTTGACCACACTGTACCAGCGGCCGCCATAGAGGGCATGTCTGTCGTATTAGCAGACAATACTAACCTCCTCTCCCTCCGACCAGCTACAGATATCTCTGTGCTGCTGGCACCTTGCCAGCACGACATGAAAGCAGGCAGATGGTTCGTTTTGAAGCCGCAGTTTTAATACATTATTTATTTCACAAGTAATCCTTGGGTGAATATCTTTTTTCCCCCTCCCTCTCTTTTCATAACACCATAAATATCTGTTTAACCGGTCCCCGAGATGCACGGCACGTTCTCCCCCCTAATCAAGCAGCGCTCACTCGCAGACACAAAGAGCCCTGGAAGGCATACAGGATCTCACAGTTCCTTAACAGGGGAGGGGGGGTTGCTTCGACAGAGCCAAAGTCAAACTCCAGTAAACTGTGGCAGTTGAAGGTGGACCGTGCAGATGCCACGGTCTCTCATTCTAAATGAGGCTTTTCACCCAGCCCGTTCCCATGGCGAGGGTCGCTGTGACGACTGAGGATAAATATACACATAAGTACATAACGGGGAGTATGTGGAAGGAGGTGGAGGAGGTTGATTTTCAGGTTGACCTCTACATCCCATGACTCCATCCTAAAAGGCTCCATCCTAAAAGGCCTGGTGTCTGTGTTTGTGTGTTTATGTGTGTGTGTGTGTGTGTGCGTGTGTTTGTGTCTTTACGTGTCTGTGTACTCTTCTAATGGGGCCAGGGTAGTGCTGCCATGATCACCTTTCCCATCTCCCACTGGGGCCTCTCACCTCAGCCAACCAGCCTCTCCATCAGACAGACTCAAGGTCGGCACAGTGGCCCTGGACCCACCTCCACCCCTCTCCACCATCCAACCCCCTCACCCCGCCTGCCCCCATCCCCTTGCTCTCCTTCCCTGTTCTCTCCAGGTTCCCGGGTGGCAGTTTGTGATGAATGGGACACCATTACTCTTCTCCTTTGTTGGCCTGGTTTAGCCGCTGCCCTCTTCCAAAAACATTCACAACATCCCCAGCACTACACTACTCTCAGCCCTCCTTTGTTCTCTGAGAACCCAGGTTAAAGGAACAGTCATTTCAGGGAGGTATTAGTGATGTAGAGTAAAATATACTGTATGCATATTAAGTCCAATAGCACAAAGACCATATGTGTTTCTCAATCCTGATCGAGGCAAGCCACAGGTTGATGCTATGTTTTCAATTAAACCAACCCCATTCATCGGAGGGAACATGTCTGGCCTTCAAACAGTGGGAGACATTTTTCCTATCACAAATTGACACATAACAAAAAAAAATGTATTATACACTATGGTGCAATATCAATGTAATATGACAGAGTAAGTCGTGCTGATAGTTAATTTGCTCTGATTCATCAACTTGCTTTACAAAATCAAGTCCAATTCATTCTGTCTTCATAACACCTGCAATGTCATTACGTATGTGCGGAGATAAAACAAGAGATCGGGACAATAGGAACATTTACGCATTTTGAAACGTTGTTTAAGAAGAAAGGCCCATCACCACAAAGTGATGAGATTGTGCCTTCAAACGGAGAATAAAATATGCATCCTCAACCCTCATAACACATTTATGACTCTTGGTAAAAGAAAAGGAGCAACTGCCTCTTCCCATGTTTGACTTTGAGACACAGGCGCAACAGCTGTCATGTGACGTGTTCCAGATTCCAGCCAATCAGAGGGCAGAGCGTTCGAATTTGGCTGCTGGGGGACAAGGAGACCCACAGCTGGGCTAAAACCATTGACAACTACGTGCTGTTTTCAAGGGATTGTTAAATACATTTGATAAATGATTTAGTTTTAATGTCATCACCTCTTGAAGAGAGGAGTTATACAGCAAGTAACTGCATGTTTTATGATCAGCAAACATCCATTGATCAAGTCATTTCAGATACAGTACACGTGGGTAGCATATCCATTTGCCATGTAGCTAGCTAAGCAAATCATGTGTCATTTAGCTTGCTTCATCAGAGATGAGGTTTTTGTAAAGAGCTTGACATCGGTAAGTCCTTGTCTTGGTAAAGTTGTCAGTCAGACTACTGCCATCGCCACTATAGATGGCAAGCAAATCAAACAATATTTGGATATAGCCATCTAGCTTATCCCTTGAAAGTTAGCTTGTTAACTAGCCATAATGACATCATCTGTTATTAGCTAGCTAGCCAATTTGATGTGATCCATCAATAAATGTAGCCTGTCATGTCTGTCAGCAGCAATCGTGATTTAACACTCTTAGAAACAATATAGAAGAGGGGATAAAGTTGGATCTACTTACCACTATATTTAGTCAACTGAACACAGTTTAGCTTGCAGAGCAAACATTATCAGCTGACAGTACATTGGCAAATGCAAAGGATGGGAAATGAACCTAAACCACTCGTCAGTTATAGTTCACTTTTATTTATATCACTCAAACATCCATTTAATAATGGCCAATATTGAGAGATATCGTAAGGCTACCATACGTATCTGAAATGACTGATCCTGAAACACATGACGTCCTGTATAACTCTGACGATACAGCTAAATGTGCACAATTGTTTTGCATGGAATTATCAGAAATGTGTAGTTCTGACTATGCTTTTCAAGAGGTGATGATATTACAACCACATAGTTAACATTTATTTAACAATCACTTGAAAACTGTATCCAGTGCTTTTAGCGGAGCTGGGGGACTCCTTGCCTCCCAGAGTCTGCATCATCTGGTGTGAATGGTAGTTGATTAAAGGGTATTGACGTAAACTAGTAGGCTGTGGTAGAAGGCGTGTAGGTAGCTGTGGCTCCTGAGGACAGAGGACAGGGCCCTCTTGGGTTAGCAACGGTGTAGAATCACAGCCCCCTGATATGGCTTAGGCTTCTAGAGCTCTAAGCAAGTAGGCATACACAAGTGTGAACACACACGCACGCACAAACACACAAACACACAGCACAGCAAGAGCTCACCCATACAGCTAGCAAAGCATCCCAAGCGATGTAACGATTAGAGAGAGGACTTGAGGTGCTATTAGCTCCTGTGATCTGTCAATGGTCACCTAACTTAAAGTGGAACTGATAGCGTTATAACTACTTTGCAGATATGAAACAAACAGACAATCATAATATCAGTCAAAAACATCAAATTTCCAGTTTATGCTATGGTACTTTTTAAAACATTTTCTGTCAAGCGAGCACTTAGATATGGTCATTTTCACGTTTTCATAAATTCTTAGAATGTGAAAATTCTACAGCAATAAAGAGTGGGAAAGATGGCGACACGTTTGGACAATTAATAGACACTGCAGTAAATAAAACCAGAACCGGAGTCTATGCAGACCGGTGCGCTACAGCCAACCAGAGCTACAGTAAGCCTTTATGCAAACAAGTCATTTGCCACGCAGGCCTGCCATCATTCACTTTGAACTGGACTGTGTGTTTACAGGCAGTAAGGCCTGCCATCATTCACTTTGAACTGGACTGTGTGTTTACAGGCAGTAAGGCCTGTCATCATTCACTTTGAACTGGACTGTGTGTTTACAGGCAGTAGGGCCTGCCATCATTCACTTTGAACTGGACTGTGTGTTTACAGGCAGTAAGGCCTGCCATCATTCACTTTGAACTGACTGTGTGTTTACAGGCAGTAGGACCTGCCATCATTCACTTTGAACTGGACTGTGTGTTTACAGGCAGTAAGGCCTGCCATCATTCACTTTGAACTGGACTGTGTGTTTACAGGCAGTAGGACCTGCCATCATTCACTTTGAACTAGACTGTGTGTTTACAGGCAGTTTGGCCTGCCATCATTCACTTTGAACTGGACTGTGTGTTTACAGGCAGTAGGGCCTGCCATCATTCACTTTGAACTGGACTGTGTGTTTACAGGCAGTTGCAACATCGTGACTTTAGATCATTAGAATACGTTCGCCAAAAGCCACAAAATACATCTGAATGGATTTCTGCAAATATGTAAACACCACGGGAGTCCTCTTAAATTTGGGAACTTTACAGTTGATCTGGCCCATTATGTGGTTCAAAGAGCTAACTCCCCTGTCACAGAAGATGCAGTGCATGCTATGGTTGTACCAGTGTCATTGTCTCTTTCAGTCTCTCTTTCCTTACTGGGAGGGATCCTACATTCCTGCAGTCATATAAGAGGGGGCACCTTTCCATGCTGGACCACCCCAACCCCCCCACCACCCCACGAAGGGGACAGGGTTGGGGCGGAGTGGGGGATAACGACTGTGCGTGTGTGTTTTTAACAGAGCGAGCGTGTAAGTGAGACGAGGACAGGGACAGACAGTACACAGAGATCCTTGCAGGCGGAGCGGCTGGACAGACGAACGATGTGCCATAGAAGCCAGACAGAGACACCGGCAAGGCCAGGGGCATGGCCACACTTACCAACATCACCCGTATCCACTCAAAGTGCCAGGAAGCCAACATATCCTCGAGGATATGGCTTTCAGGCAGTCGCCCGTCCTCCGAAGGGCCGGGTCTAGGCACCTTGTGGGTCAGAATAGATCAAGAGGTTTTTTTAACCAGGGACACAATGGAAGGGTTAAAACAGGGCTGAGAAGCAGACATCTAGGGGGAATAGGAGGGAGAGGAGTTAAAACAAGGCTGAGCAGCTGACATCTGGGGGGAATAGGAGGGAGAGGAGTTAAAACAAGGCTGAGCAGCTGACATCTGGGGGGAATAGGAGGGAGAGGGGTTAAAACAAGGCTGAGAAGCAGACATCTGGGGGGAATAAGAGAGAGAGGGGTTAAAACAAGGCTGAGTAGCAGACATCTGGGGGGAATAAGACAGAGAGTGGTTAAAACCAGGCTGAGCAGCTGACAGCTGGGGGGAATAGGAGAGAGAGTGGTTAAAACAAGGCTGAGAAGCTGACATCTAAGGGGAATATGAGGGAGAGGGGTTAAAACAAGGCTGAGAAGCTGACATCTAAGGGGAATAGGAGGGAGAGGGGTTAAAACAAGGCTGAGAAGCTGACATCTGGGGGAATAGGAGGGAGAGGGGTTAAAACAAGGCTGAGAAGCTGACATCTAAGGGGAATAGGAGGGAGAGGGGTTAAAACAAGGCTGAGAAGCTGATATCTAGGGGGAATAGGAGGGAGAGGGGTTAAAACAAGGCTGAGAAGCTGACATCTAGGGGGAATAGGAGGGAGAAGGGTTAAAACAAGGCTGAGAAGCTGACATCTGGGGGGAATAGGAGAGAGAGGGGTTAAAACAAGGCTGAGCAGCAGACATCTAGGGGATATAGGAGGGAGAGGGGTTAAAACAAGGCTGAGAAGCTGACATCTGGGGGAATAGGAGGGAGAGGGGTTAAAACAAGGCTGAGAAGCTGACATCTGGGGGGAATAGGAGAGAGAGGGGTTAAAACAAGGCTGAGCAGCAGACATCTAGGGGATATAGGAGGGAGAGGGGTTAAAACAAGGCTGAGAAGCTGACATCTGGGGGAATAGGAGGGAGAGGGGTTAAAACAAGGCTGAGAAGCTGACATCTAGGGGGAATAGGAGGGAGAGGGGTTAAAACAAGGCCGAGAAGCTGACATCTTTGGGAATAGGAGGGAGAGGGGTTAAAACAAGGCTGAGCAGCTGACATCTAGGGGATATAGGAGGGAGAGGGGTTAAAACAAGGCTGAGAAGCTGACATCTGGGGGAATAGGAGGGAGAGGGGTTAAAGCAAGGCTGAGAAGCTGACATCTAGGGGGAATAGGAGGGAGAGGGATTAAAACAAGGCTGAGAAGCTGACATCTGGGGGAATAGGAGGGAGAGGGGTTAAAACAAGGCTGAGAAGCTGACATCTAGGGGGAATAGGAGGGAGAGGGGTTAAAACAAGGCTGAGAAGCTGACATCTAGGGAGAATAGGAGGGAGAGGGGTTAAAACAAGGCTGAGAAGCAGACATCTGGGGGATATAGGTGGGAGAGGGGTTAAAACAAGGCTGAGAAGCAGACATCTGGGGGATATAGGAGGGAGAGGGGTTAAAACAAGGCTGAGAAGCAGACATCTGGGGGAATAGGAGGGAGAGGGGTTAAAACAAGGCTGAGAAGCTGACATCTAAGGGGAATAGGATGGAGAGGGGTTAAAACAAGGCTGAGAAGCTGATATCTAGGGGGAATAGGAGGGAGAGGGGTTAAAACAAGGCTGAGAAGCTGACATCTAGGGGGAATAGGAGGGAGAGGGGTTAAAACAAGGCTGAGAAGCTGACATCTGGGGGGAATAGGAGAGAGAGGGGTTAAAACAAGGCTGAGCAGCAGACATCTAGGGGATATAGGAGGGAGAGGGGTTAAAACAAGGCTGAGAAGCTGACATCTGGGGGAATAGGAGGGAGAGGGGTTAAAACAAGGCTGAGAAGCTGACATCTGGGGGGAATAGGAGAGAGAGGGGTTAAAACAAGGCTGAGCAGCAGACATCTAGGGGATATAGGAGGGAGAGGGGTTAAAACAAGGCTGAGAAGCTGACATCTGGGGGAATAGGAGGGAGAGGGGTTAAAACAAGGCTGAGAAGCTGACATCTAGGGGGAATAGGAGGGAGAGGGGTTAAAACAAGGCCGAGAAGCTGACATCTTTGGGAATAGGAGGGAGAGGGGTTAAAACAAGGCTGAGCAGCTGACATCTAGGGGATATAGGAGGGAGAGGGGTTAAAACAAGGCTGAGAAGCTGACATCTGGGGGAATAGGAGGGAGAGGGGTTAAAGCAAGGCTGAGAAGCTGACATCTAGGGGGAATAGGAGGGAGAGGGATTAAAACAAGGCTGAGAAGCTGACATCTGGGGGAATAGGAGGGAGAGGGGTTAAAACAAGGCTGAGAAGCTGACATCTGGGGGAATAGGAGGGAGAGGGGTTAAAGCAAGGCTGAGAAGCTGACATCTAGGGGGAATAGGAGGGAGAGGGATTAAAACAAGGCTGAGCAGCAGACATCTAGGGGATATAGGAGGGAGAGGGGTTAAAACAAGGCTGAGAAGCTGACATCTGGGGGAATAGGAGGGAGAGGGGTTAAAACAAGGCTGAGAAGCTGACATCTAGGGGGAATAGGAGGGAGAGGGGTTAAAACAAGGCCGAGAAGCTGACATCTGGGGGAATAGGAGGGAGAGGGGTTAAAACAAGGCTGAGCAGCTGACATCTAGGGGATATAGGAGGGAGAGGGGTTAAAACAAGGCTGAGAAGCTGACATCTGGGGGAATAGGAGGGAGAGGGGTTAAAGCAAGGCTGAGAAGCTGACATCTAGGGGGATAGGAGGGAGAGGGATTAAAACAAGGCTGAGAAGCTGACATCTGGGGGAATAGGAGGGAGAGGGGTTAAAACAAGGCTGAAAAGCTGACATCTAGGGGGAATAGAAGGGAGAGGGGTTAAAACAAGGCTGAGAAGCTGACATCTAGGGAGAATAGGAGGGAGAGGGGTTAAAACAAGGCTGAGAAGCAGACATCTGGGGGATATAGGTGGGAGAGGGGTTAAAACAAGGCTGAGAAGCAGACATCTGGGGGATATAGGAGGGAGAGGGGTTAAAACAAGGCTGAGAAGCAGACATCTGGGGATATAGGAGGGAGAGGGGTTAAAACAAGGCTGAGAAGCTGACATCTAAGGGGAATAGGAGGGAGAGGGGTTAAAACAAGGCTGAGAAGCTGACATCTAGGGAGAATAGGATGGAGAGGGGTTAAAACAAGGCTGAGAAGCAGACATCTGGGGGATATAGGAGGGAGAGGGGTTAAAACAAGGCTGAGAAGCAGACATCTGGGGGATATAGGAGGGAGAGGGGTTAAAACAAGGCTGAGAAGCAGACATCTGGGGGATATAGGAGGGAGAGGGGTTAAAACAAGGCTGAGAAGCAGACATCTGGGGAATATAGGAGGGAGAGGGGTTAAAACAAGGCTGAGAAGCAGACATCTGGGGGATATAGGAGGGAGAGGGGAAAATAATCCACCTGATGTGTTAGAAAAGATGGCCATCAATGTGGCACACTGCTGAACAAGACAATACACTTTTCTCCCCTCCTTTTTGTTTTTTTCTTTCCCTCTCTATTAGCCAAACATTATTAAAATGCAGTTCCTCTGAGCATCTTTGGGAAAAAAAGGTGGGTGAAAAAAATACATGAAAAAAATAGGCACAAAAGTGAAAAGCGTATTTTACAGCGTGAAGCTTTTCATCCTTCAGAGGCAGGGAGAAGAAAAGAACTCCAAGCAGCTCTTACTTTTTTTTCTCCCATTCTCCTCTGCATTAAAAAAAACCCTGAACGTGTTACCTGAGGACACGCATGGCGAATCACAAGTCCAATAGCCCCAGAGCAACTTTTCTGTCACCCTTTTTAGAGTATTAAAAATAATCCCCCACGTACTCTTTAGACCAATTACATCAGAGCGTGCAGCTATCGGCAGATCTGCGTGCTGCTGTGACTCTGGCGGCTCCTGCTATCTGCAGATAAGCACCAGCTCCCTCCATGCCCAGATCCACACTGTCACAATGCTACCCGAACCAGGATCAGATTTTGCAGAATTACACAGTGCTGAGAGGTTACCTGCGTTTTCCTCTCTATTGTCAGGGAGACAGGGAGAGAGACAGAGAGGGAGAAAACAGATCAAGAAAGAGAGGGAAAGGGAAGGGAAGGATAGAAAGAGCAGCACAGAAACAACGAGAGTACAGAGGGAGAGAGAAAGCGAGAGATAGATGGAGAAGAAGAAGAGAGAGAGAGAGAGGGGTAACGATAGATGTGAAATGGGGTGCAGCGTATTAAGGTTCTGCTGTTAAGCCCAGGGGTCATAGGAATGGGAGTGTGTTGCTATGGTGCCCCGGGTGTTGACGTAGCAATACAGCAGTGGTTAATACCCAGGCACCTGCCAGGCCATCGATAAACACAGAGCTGCTATCAGGCTGCCACAGCTGCCTTTGCACCCTCATTAGATCCTCCACGTGGTAATGGCAAAGAGATTAGCAACTTTTTATTAGTAGATAGAATCTTCCTATTCTCGCCTAAACAGCATAGCAGTCATATCACTTGATTTTCTTCTTTCTCTCTGATTGATTGTCAGGCGGAACCCACTGAAAGCCCCCATTGATTTCTTGTGTTTTTAACAAAACACAGGAAATTAATAAGACAAATAGTGTTTTTACGTGAATTATACTGAACAATGTTGCAGTGGGTTCCCTGTCTGTGTGTTCCCTGTCCAGTAGGGTGTGTGTGTGTGTGTGTGTGTGTGTGTGTGTGTGTGTGTGTGTGTGTGTGTGTGTGTGTGATTCTCCTTCTGGGAGAGGGGTGATAAAAGCCTGCCTCAGCACTACAGAGTTGAAGGATTAAAATATAAAGAGATGACTAGAGAGAGGCAGCTTTTGATCTTTCAAGAGATCCTTACTTTAACTTAGCATATTCATCACAACTGAATCCCCATGGATGTTAGAATGAATAGTAGAGAAATGTCTGTGTTATTCACACTGTGCATCTGTCTATACAGTAATACCTAGGAAGCATATTGGGGAAAGGGGATAGACAAGTGTTTAACAATCGGAGAATCTATACTGTACATACACCTAATAATACATTTAGTTTTAGCCTGAAGAAGAATGTTTCAAATGTTAATGAGTCAACATAACAAGAAACAAACCATGCTTTCTAGAGACGATACCACTCAGGGTACCTCACTGTAACATGTGAGCTACAGCAGTCAAAGTTCTGTCCTGGTATGTTTCCAAACCAAGCCTGCCGTGTACGTACAGGCCTGTATGTGTACCATACACATTCAAATACTCTAAAGGACAGAGAGAGTACACCCAGTATCACACAGAGAGAGACACAGGGAGGAAGAGAGAGACATCGGGAGGAAGAGAGAGACACCGGGAGGAAGAGAGAGACACCGGGAGGAAGAGAGAGACACCGGGAGGAAGAGAGAGACATCGGGAGGAAGAGAGAGACATCGGGAGGAAGAGAGAGACACCGGGAGGAAGAGAGAGACACCGGGAGGAAGAGAGAGACACAGGGAGGAAGAGAGAGACACCGGGAGGAAGAGAGAGACACAGGGAGGAAGAGAGAGATACAGGGAGGAAGAGAGAGACACCGGGAGGAAGAGAGAGACACTGGGAGGAAGAGAGAGACACCGGGAGGAAGAGAGAGACACCGGGAGGAAGAGAGAGACACCAGGAGGAAGAGAGAGACACTGGGAGGAAGAGAGAGACACCAGGGAGGAAGAGAGAGGCACAGGGAAGAAGAGAGAAACACCGGGAGGAAGAGAGAGACACCGGGAGGAAGAGAGAGACACAGGGAGGAAGAGAGAGACACAGGGAGGAAGAGAGAGACACAGGGAGGAAGAGAGAGACACAGGGAGGAAGAGAGAGATACAGGGAGGAAGAGAGAGACACCGGGAGGAAGAGAAAGACACCAGGAGGAAGAGAGAGACACAGGGAGGAAGAGAGAGATACAGGGAGGAAGAGAGAGACACAGGGAGGAAGAGAGAGATACAGGGAGGAAGAGAGAGACACCGGGAGGAAGAGAGAGACACCGGGAGGAAGAGAAAGACACCAGGAGGAAGAGAGAGACACAGGGAGGAAGAGAGAGATACAGGGAGGAAGAGAGAGACACAGGGAGGAAGAGAGAGATACAGGGAGGAAGAGAGAGACACCGGGAGGAAGAGAGAGACACTGGGAGGAAGAGAGAGACACAGAGAAGGGAGAGAGAGACACCAGGAGGAAGAGATAGACACAGGGGAGGGAGAGGAAGAGAGAGACACCGGGAAGAAGAGAGACACACAGGGAGAGGAGAGGAAGAGAGAGACACCGGGAGGAAGAGAGACACACAGGGAGGGGAGAGGAAGAGAGAGAAGATGGAATGGGATGAAGATAGAAAAAGGTAAGGGGAGGGAGGGAGAGAGAGAGGAAGGGAGAACGCTGACATCTGTAGTAGAGGTGTGTGAGTGTGGTAAGCTTGTGAGCAGGACATGATTGCAGTGTGTGTCCTATCTGGCTATCGGTGGTCCTAAGGCAAGAGGAGAGCGACTCCAGTGACCAGCCATGGTAGTGAGTGTAATCTCAGAGCTCCTCCAGCTCGCTTTCGCTCCCCCTCCCCCTCCACCCTCTGGGATACAGGGCTATCACACACATCACAGCACAGTGTGCGCATACATACACCACACACACACACACACACACAAACTAAGACACAGAAACACACAGACCCTGGAGGTAACTACCTTACTCCAGCTCTGGACAGCAGGCCGTGTAAGACAAGGCTACAACATAGACGTCATTCAGCCCCTACAGATAATACTGTTGACTCTGTCATATACCTACACCTGTACAGTATGTCAGCTTCAGATCGACCTATACGTTTTCATCAAATATTGCAAGCGGTATGTGCATTTTTGTGTGTGTGTGTCTGTCGGAAGAATGATGTCTGTTTATTAAGCATATATGTGTGTATTCTCTCTCTCTCTCGATGAGTGAGCAGACGGCGGTGTGTGTGTCGACTGGGAGTGCGGTGGCGGCGTGTTCGCCCCTAGATCCCCTGTGGTGTGGGCCTGTCTGGTAGGTGACAGGCAGGGGCCCAGAGAGATATGGACGCACGGAGGGAAGGAGGAAGGGAGGGAGGGAGGCAGGCATGCAGGAGGAGGATGCGGACGAAGATGAGGAGGAGGAGGAAGATGAGAAGGAGGAGGAGGAGGAGAAAACACAGAGTTGATCTCCATTCTTTCTTTTCCCCTTCAGATACCATCTTGGGTTTAACAACTGAGCCGTCCACATCAATTAGCCTGGACTTTGGACTTACGAGAGTAAGTGACTAATATCAGCATTGGCTCAGAAGAAAGACACTTTTCACGATTGCCCAACAATCTGTTAAGTGAATACACATGTGGCGGCCTATGCAAAGCCCTCAAGGGGTCCTTTCCCCAATGAAAAACAGGTGCTCCACTTTTTTGCCATGTAATACCCAATTTAGCCCTGGGAGCAAAGGTTATCCAGCTAATAGCTAGCTGCCTTGTGGCGTACAGGGAAGAGCAGAACACACGGCCAGAACTGAACATCTGGGACGGATTGCACATACTTGCAACATATGCTTCAGGTTCAATTAAAATGAGGCCTCGGCCCATTTATTAATCTTTTTTTCTACCTCCAAGTCGTAAAAAAAAGGCCTCCTCTGACCTGACCTTAATATTTTACAATTTGAGCAAAGAAAAGAGGTAATGAGAGTGTCAGGTCACTTCAATTCCTAAGAGAGGGAGTAGTAAAGACATTTGTTCACCCTCAAAACTCCATTTGATGTGCACTTAACCAGGGATGAGGGGGAAAAAAGAAGGTTTGGGAATAAATGAGAAGGGGGTGAATGAATGGAGGAGGGAGGGTGGTTGGGGGAGAGAGATATTGGAGAAATAAAGAAGAAAAATACCCCCTTTCAACTTCCCTACAGCTCAAATGGAATGTTTACTGTTGAGGGGAGCAATAGATCAAAATGTATGAAGCCAGAGTTGGTCAATACAAGCCTTTGTGGTCGCCTTGTTATCCGGCTCCCCAGCCCTGTGTGCAGAAAGAGGAGGGCCCTCTTATGTGAAATAATCAGCTAAGGACTCAATCTGACATCGGCCCCGAGCTGCAGCTCCCTCATTTCAAATATGAAAGTTGAAATGTATTTCTTTCTATAATGTGCACCTTTTCAAACGCCTGTTTTCTTTCTGAGGGGAGAAAATGCAGAAAAATAAGAGGAGAGAGATATAAAGAGGGGAAAAGTTTCAAGGTTTTCTAACGCACATCTTCAATTGTCGGCCTCGTACATTGTAGCCTTGGAACTTCGCTGCCACGAGACTTTTCCGTCAGAGCCACTGGAGGACAATGGGGGATGGAAATGCAGAGACGCATGTGGACTGACTACACATAATATCGTCTTTTTTAACCCTGTGAACTCACATTGGCACTTAATTCAAAGCCTAAAATAACTCAATTAAGAGACTTCAGGCTATATCATTTTAGATAGCAAATTGCTTAGTCAAACACCCCATAGAATTACCATAAAAATAACAGACTGAACAGATTTAGCCAAAAGTGGTGCCAAGAGATACTAAACGAAGCAGATGAAATTCTAATTGGTCTTGGTGTTGGACACAGAATAACCAAGAAACGCCATTAGTCCCAAGTGTGTAGATAAAGCACACCGTGCCACGCAGGGCTGTTCACCTCATAGGAAGACAGAGGAAGAGTCAATAGCCGTACAGCACACTTTACTTCTGAAATAAAACAGAAAGTGGGGAATGGTTACTTTAGATTTGGTTGAGTCAATAAGATTCTGCTATGTTGTCTTTTGTTTATCCAATCAATGTATTGAGGTGCTATGGAAACCCTGTGGCCAGCTGATAATATCAAATGTCAGATCCTGTACTGGTGAAGTTGAACCATGCTGACTAGGACTAGAAGGGACCAGGACCAAGCTGGTATGGCTACTCACTGCCACTGTGTAAACGAGCCAGCTAACCACTAAAGCAGCCACCTGTTTTTACCTGATAGCTGCTGTTTTATTACTTGGACAATGAGAAGATCGAACCCGGGTCTGGAGTGATGCATCTATCTTTAATGAGTGCCGGCTGGGGCCCGGGAACCTGTCATGCCGGCTGGGGCCCGGAAACCTGTCACGCCGGCTGGGGCGCGGGAACCTGTCACGCCGGCTGGGGCGCGGGAACCTGTCACGCCGGCTGGGGCCCGGGAACCTGTCACGCCGGCTGGGGGCGCGGGAACCTGTCGAGCCAGCTGGGGCGCGGGAACCTATCGAGCCAGCTGGGGCGCGGGAACCTGTCGAGCCGGCTGGGGCGCTGGAACCTGTCGAGCCGGCTGGGGCGCGGGAACCAGTCGTGCCGGCTGGGGCGCAGGAACCTGACAGACCGGCTGAGGCATGAGAGCCTGACAAGCCGGTGGAAGCAGGGAAGTCCGGCGATCCAGCAGAGGCATGAAAGCCAGACAAGCCAGCTGAGGCAGGGGAGCCTGGCGATCCAGCAGAGGCATGTAAGCCAGACGAGCCAGCTGAGGCAGGGGACCCTGGCGATCCAGCAGAGGCATGAAAGCCAGACAAGCCAGCTGAGGCAGGGAAGCCTGGCGATCCGGCCGAGGCATGAAAGCCCGACGAGCCGGCTGAGGCAGGAGAGCCCGGAGATCCGGCTAAGGCAGGTGAGCCTGTCGATCCGGCTGAGGCATGAGAGCCCGATGAGCGGGCTGAGGCATGAGAGCCTGATGAGCTGGGCTGAGGCATGAGAGCCTGACGAGCTGGGCTGAGGCATGAGAGCCTGACGAGCCGGCTGAGGCATGAGAGACTGGCGATCCGGAAGCAAGTACAGGGAGTGAGTGTTTTAATAAATAAAGCAAATAATAAACACGAAACACAAACAACGCACCGAAATGAAACAGAGTCAATAACACCTGGGGAAAGAACCAAGGGGAGTGACAGATAAAGGGAAGATAATCAAGAAATTGATGGAGTCCAGGTGAGTATCATGAGGTGCAGGTGCGCTTAACGATGGTGACAGGTGTGCGGGATTATCAGCAGCCTTATGACCAAGAGGCCAGAGGGGGAGTATACGTGACACTATCACTGCGTTGCAGTGCCTTAGACTGCTGCGCCACTCAAGGAACCACTCAAGGAACAATGCAGAGAAATTAAGTTGAGTTAAGAAAATATTAGAAAAGTATAAAATAAAAAGAAACATTAAATTAACATTAGCGAGTCTATATACTGTACAGGGGGTACTGGTACCGAGTCAATGTGTGGGGGTACAGGTTAGTCGAGGTAATTTGCACATGTAGGTTGGGGTAAAGTGACCATGCTTAGATAATAAACAGCAAGTAGCAGCAATGTAAAAACAAAGTAAAAAGTCCATGTAAATAGTCCGGGTGGCCATTTGATTAATTGTTCAGCAGTCTTATGGCTTGGGGGTAGAAGTTGTTAAGGCGCCTTTTGGTCCTAGACTTGGTGCTCCGGTACCGCTTGTCATGCAGTAGCAGAGAGAACAGTCTATGACTCGGTTGACTGGAGTCTTTGACAGTATTTTGAGCCTTCCTCTGACACCCCCTAGTATATAGGTCCTGGATGGCAGGAAGCTTGTCCCCAGTGATGTACTGGGCTGTACGTACTACCCTCTGTAGCATCTTACGGTCAGATGCCGAGCAGTTGCCATACCAGACGGTGATGCAACCGGTCAGGATGCTCTCGATGGTGCAGCTGTAGAACCTTTTGAGGATCTGGGGATCCATGCCAAATCTTTCAGTCTCCTGAGGGGGAAAGGTGTTGTCGTGTCGTGCCTTCTTCACAACTGTCTTGGTGTGTTTGGACCATGATAGTTCATTGGTTATGTGGACACCAATGAACTTGAAACTCTCAACCCCACTACAGCCCTGTCTATGTTAGTGGGGGCCTGTTCGGCCCTCCTTTTTCCTGTAGTCCACAATCAGCTCTTTTGTCTTGCTCACATTGAGGGAGAGGTTATTGTCCTGGCCCCACCCTGCCAGGTCTCTGATCTCCTTCCTATAGGTTGTCTCATTGTTGTCGGTAATCAGGCCTACCACTGTTGTGTCATCAGCAAACTTAATGAGGGTGTTGGAGTCGTGCTAGGCCACGCAGTCATGGCTGAACAGGGAGAACAGGAAGGGACAAAGTACACACTCTTGAGGGGCCCCAGTGTTGAAGATCAGCATGGTAGCATGTGTTGTTACCTACCCTTACCATCAGGGGGCAGCCCGTCAGGAAGTCCAGGATCCAGATGCAGAGGGAGATGTTTAGTCCCAGGGTCCTTAGCTTATTGATGAGCTTTGTGGGCACTATGGTGTTGAACGCTGAGCTGTAGTCAATGAACAGCAGTTCCTTTTGTCCAGGTGGGAAAGGGCAGTGTGGAGTGCGATTGAGATTACGTCATCTGTAGATCTGTTGGGGCGGTATGCAAATTGCAGTGGGTCTTGGGTTTCTGGGATGATGGTGTTGATGTGAGTCATAACCAGCCTTTCAAGGCACTTCATGGCTAGTGACGTGAGTGCCACGGGGCGGTAATCATTTAGGTAGGTTACCTTCACTTCCTTGAGCACAGAGATTATGGTGGTCTGCTTGAAACATGTAGGTATTACAGAGTCGGTCAGGGAGAGATTGAAAATCACAAATACTGACAACCATGATACTATGCATGACGAGGTTACAATGGGTAGAGAATGTAATGTACAGTGAGTATACCAAACATTGGGAACCCCCCACCCCGAAAGTGTTCCACAGGGATGCTGGCCCATGTTGACTCCAATGCTTCCCACAGTTGTCAAGTTGGCTGGATGTCCTTTGGGTGGTGGACCATTCTTGATACACACGGGAAACTGTTGAACGTGAAAAAAACAGCAGCATTGCAGTTCTTAATGTTTGTACACTCAGTGTATGTCTGGACCCATTTTAGGAAGACAACTATCAATGTTCAAAGTGTGTGTGTGTTTGTGTTTGAGAGAATATGTGCATGTGAGCATGTGTGTGTGTGTGTGTGTGTGTGTGTGTGTGTGTCCGTGCGTGCATGTGTGCAGATTTGAACGTGTGCATCTAAAGTACACATACCATATATGTGTTAGTATTTCCTGTGTGTGGAACACGGTCACTCCTGAGATGTCCTGTCCCTTGACTGACTGACAGACAGACAGACAGACAGACAGACAGACAGACAGACAGACAGAGATATAATTACCTTGTCATCTTTGTCATAGTCCTCATCTTCATTCTCCAGCAAGTCCTCCATCGCTTGCTGCATGGTGGTTGTCACAGGAACAAGAGAAGAAGAGACACAAATACATGCATTACGTGGGGCAAACAGGCATTCTTATTCATTCTCATCCCTACAAATTGCACAATGCATACTGTACTTGTACTGTATATATGGTTGATGTCAACACAAGGCAATACAGGGCTGATTGTAGTCTCTTAGTCTTCCAGACCAATCTGAACCCATCTCTAACCTACACCCAGTCCCCCAGCTCTCCCATTACTATAGGGGAGTAGAGAGGAGGAGTACGTAGAAGAGGGGCTTCAGCAGAGTAAGCCCAATAACAAAGAAGTGTAACCATGTGTTTCACTGGTCCAAAACCGATGAAACAACAGCCATTACAGCAGGCCACCAATCCCTCCACTTAACCCCCCCCCCACACACACACACACACGGAGAGAGAGAATGAGAGAGAGAGGGAGGGAGAGGGAGAGAGAGAGAGAGATTGAAAGCAATGATGAAAGACAAATCATTCCATACAGTATGTATCTGGGAATGCTGAAGTGAGGATCAGGATGTGGAAGAAAATATGTTTTCATGGAAACACTTGCCCTTGCCTTCCTGTCTGTGAATGACAAGAAGTTGACTCTAAAAAGAGTTGTTAAAAGTTTTTTTATTTTTATCTCTCTGATAAAAACCCATACAGACCACCATAATTAGATATACAAGGCCTCTCAAATCACTTACAATCGGCCTAAATAAAGTATCTATACAATCTTAACATATGAAATTGATTCAAAACGACAGACAACGACAGACAGAGTCAGTAGTATCACACGTGTTTGTGCTGCCTGCTTGCGAAGTACTAGACCAGCATAGATCGTTACCCCCCCACCCTCCCCCGTCCCCCCATCTGTCAATCACACATCAAAGCTACAAGGTCAGCAGGAGCAGCAGTACCATAAACAAACAGGCGCATCATTAACCTGTGAGCTGCCAAGAGCTGCATTTATCTTGTCTCATAACCCCTACAACACCCCCGCCCTGCCTCCGCAAACAAGTTGGAGAAATCCAAAAACCACTGCTTCACAAAACAATAGCTATTTTCCCTTTGTTTCATTGGAATAATACATTTAAAAAAGTAACATAAGCTTATTATGTAAATACAGCTTCCTGCTGAAACTAAGATGGCTTCAGCTCCAGTTGTGTGTGGAGGGAGTAAATAGTAGTCAGAGGAGCAGTGTCTGTTTATAGTTCAGTAGGGTTGGCTAGCGGCTTCTTCTGGTACGGCAACTGCTTGGCATCTGACCATAAGGTGCTACAGAGGGTAGAGCGTATGGCCCAGTACATCACTGGGGCCAAGCTTCCTGCCATCCAGGACCTATGTATTAGGCGGTGTCAGAGGAAAGCCCATAAAATTGTTAAAGACTCCAGTCACCCAAGTCAAAGACTGTTTCCTCTGCTACCGCATGGCAAGTGGTACCGGAGCGCCAAGTCTAGGACCAAAAGGCTCCTTAACTAACAGCTTCTACCCTCAAGCAATAAGACTGATGAACAATTAATCAAATGGCCACCCGGACTAATACATTGAACCCCCCCTCCATTTGTTTTGTACACTGCTGCTACTTGCTGTTTATTATCTACACATAGTCACTTTACCCCTACTTACAATTATTATTGTCATGTTATTGTGTTACTTTTTATACATTTTTTTCTTTAGTCTATCTGGTAAATATTTTCTTAACTCTTCCTGACCTGCACTGTGTCACGTCCTGATCTGTTTCACCTGTCCTTGTGATTGTCTCCACTCCCCTCCAGTTGTCGCCCATCTTCCTCATTATCCCCTGTGTATTTCTACTTGTGTTCTCTGTTTGTCTGTTACCAGTTCATCTTGTTTGTCAAGTTTTTCTCAGCTCCTGCTTTTCCCCAGTCTCTCTTTTTCTCGCCTTCCTGGTTTTGACCCTTGTCTGTCCGGACTCTGAGCCTGCCTGACCACTCTACCTGCTCCTGACCCTGAGCCTGCCTGCCGTCCTGTACCTTTGCCCCTACTCTGGATTACCGACCTCTGCCTGATCTGACCCTGAGCCTGCCTGACCACTCTGCCTGCTCCTGACCCTGAGCCTGCCTGCCGTCCTGTACCTTTGCCCCTACTCTGGATTACCAACCTCTGCCTGATCTGACCCTGAGCCTGCCTGTCATCCTGTACCTTTGCCCCACCACTCTGGATAATCGACCCCTGCCTGCCTTGACCTGTCGTTTGCCTGCCCCTGTTGCTGTAATACACATTGTTACTTCAACACAGTCTGCACTTGGGTCTTACCTGAAATGTTATACACTGTTTGTTAAGGGCTTTAAGTAAGCATTTCACGGTAAAGTCTACACTTGTTGTATTCGGCGCATGTGACAAATAAAGTTTGATTTGATTTGTTCCTGACCTGCGCTACTGAGATACAGTCTTTCTTTCTCTCTCCACCCCAAGGACTCTTGAGGAATGGCCATTCAGGCTATGATTTCTCTCTCTTACACTCTGACCATGCTTAGAACAATGCCTTGTAAAATGCTTGTTCATGTTATTTTTTTAACTTAAACTTTATGCCTTGTATGTGAATCCATTCATTTTACAAAGTAATTAAATACACTTGTATTTAGAATCCATTCTCAGACATTTCTTCACTGCATATTATTGGCTAATTGCTTCGTCTAATCATGAGTCGCATGTGAGGTATTTATAATATCATACATGATAAATATTACTACACAATGAATCAACAACCATAAAGGAAGCACAAAAAAGAGATCATGGATTTTTCCAAACACAGCCTTTACTACAGTACACAGCACACTATCATACTGTAGGCCCCATGCTATCGAAAACAGAGCTATTAACTATAGATAGGCATGAACCACAGAGACAGAGGGAATGATAGTCATTCCCCTGTTTTCTATTCCTCCTCCCGTCTAGCCTGCGGTAAAGAGAACAGCCTTGTTCACCGGTACGAGAGTGTAAAATGTATGAACAAAAGGAAGGACATGTCATCTCATCAGCCCTGAAGATTTCCACAGCTAAACGCTGTGTCTCCGGAAGACATCAATTACCCCCCCCCCCCCCCCCCTCCCAATTCTGTAATGATGAAGACTGTTTGTTTATCGTATCATTCAGCTGTTTATCCCCTTATCACATCGTCTGAATTACCATCATTACAACGCAACGCTTCAAAGACTCACTGATGACAGGATGGTGGAACGCTCACACCGCCTGCAACGCGCTTCAATCCAACACTTTACCAAAGGGGAAATTAACATAGTCATAGCGTTCAAATCATCTGAACGGTACAGGTTATACTCACAGATTACAGAGGGTACATGTATATATACAAATACTCAGGTGAAATATGTCAAATACACAGCTTGGTGAAAGGTCTAAATAAAGTATAGACCATTTAGTGTGGAGTGGTGCTTGTGAACACATGCTCTGGAGGGCATGAGTCCTGCAGGGTTTATGTGTGTCTGGCTTGTTTAAAACCAGTTTATAGGGTCAGGGCCATGGCAAGCCATTTCCTCTGTTCAGTCATTAAGCCCCAGTAGGCCTCACATCCTGACACCTGTGTGCCCTAAAGGAGCAGGGAGCAGGCAGAGATATGGATGTACAGTAGGAAACTAGAGCAGACTTTTACTTGGCCTGCTGGCTGGGGGGAGGAGAGGGAATAGTAACCCTACAG
The DNA here is from genome assembly GCF_045791955.1 of Oncorhynchus clarkii lewisi. NCBI lineage: Eukaryota > Metazoa > Chordata > Actinopteri > Salmoniformes > Salmonidae > Oncorhynchus > Oncorhynchus clarkii. The sequence goes on from NC_092152.1 coordinate 14,691,889, forward strand.
TGGATGTGGATACGCCGGACTACCACTCAGGGCTTGGATGGGTCGATGAACCTAAACACACACACACGCACAAGGATAAACACACACACGCACAGGGATAAACACACACACATATACACAGGGATAAACACACACACACTAGACAAGATAGAAATCATCCTTTGCCATGCAAACACCATCCCCCTCTCTCCCTCCGACCCCCACCAAGTTTCCCTCTCTCCCCTACCGCCAGGCTGGCTGAAGAAAATCCACGATCTCTGCTCTCTTTCTCCTAACCTTTCGAATGATAGCCGCTAGTGGAATGATAGCCGCTAGGGGAATGATAGCCGCTAGGGGAATGATAGCCGCTAGGGGAATGACAGCCGCTAGTGGAATGATAGCCGCTAGTGGAATGATAGCCGCTAGGGGAATGATAGCCGCTAGGGGAATGACAGCCGCTAGTGGAATGATAGCCGCTAGTGGAATGACAGCCGCTAGGGAAATGACAGCCGCTAGGGAAATTACAGCCGCTAGAGGAATGACAGCCGCTAGGGGAATGATAGCCGCTAGGGGAATGATAGCCGCTAGGGGAATGATAGCCGCTAGGGGAATGATAGCCGCTAGGGGAATGACAGCCGCTAGGGGAATGTTAGCTGCTAGGGGAATGACAGCCGCTTGGGGAATGACAGCCGCCAGGGGAATGACAGCCGCTAGGGGAATGATAGCCGCTAGGGGAATGATAGCCGCTAGGGGAATGACAGCCTTAGGGGAATGATAGCCGTTAGGGGAATGACAGCCGCTAGGGGAATGATAGCCGCTAGGGGAATGACAGCCGCTAGGGGAATGATAGCCGCTAGGGGAAGGACAGCCGCTAGGGGAATGACAGCCGCTAGGGGAATGACAGCCGCTAGGGGAATGATAGCCGCTAGGGGAATGATAGCCGCTAGGGGAATGACAGCCGCTAGGGAAATGACAGCCGCTAGGGGAATGACAGCCACTAGGGGAATGATAGCCCCTAGGGCAATGATAGCCGCTAGGAGAATGATAGCCGCTAGGGGAATGATAGCCGCTAGGGGAATGATAGCCGCTAGGGGAATAATAGCCGCTAGGGGAATGACAGCCGCTAGGGAAATGACAGCCGCTAGGGGAATGACAGCCGCTAGGGGAATGATAGCCGCTAGAGGAATGATAGCCGCTAGGGGAATGATAGCCGCTAGGGGAATGATAGCCGCTAGGGGAATGACAGCCGCTAGGGGAATGACAGCCGCTAGGGGAATGATAGCCGCTAGGGGAATGATAGACGTTAGGGGAATGACAGCCGCTAGGGGAATGATAGCCGCTAGGGGAATGATAGCCGCTAGGGGAATGACAGCCGCTAGGGGAATGACAGCCGCTAGGGGAATGATAGCCGCTAGGGGAAGGACAGCCGCTAGGGGAATGACAGCCGCTAGGGGAATGACAGCCGCTAGGGGAATGACAGCCTTAGGGGAATGATAGCCGCTAGGGGAATGATATCCGCTAGGGGAATGACAGCCTTAGGGGAATGATATCCGCTAGGGGAATGACGGCCGCTAGGGGAATGACAGACGCTAGGGGAATTGACGCCGAGACAGACATCCCAACGAACATAAAGGTAAACTCTCTCTCCTCCCCTCTCCTCCTCCTGGTTTTCCTCCTTGATATGTGAGAGGGTTTTAACTGCTGCTGCTGGGGTCTTCCCCTCTCCAGGCCCTGCTTGGTATACTGTCTGTGTGTGTGTGTGTGTGTGTGTGTGTGTGTGTGTGTGTGTGTGTGTGTGTGTGTGTGCTCGTGTGTGTGTGGTGTGTAGGTTTAGGCTCTGGAGGAGAGGGGCGATCAGAGTGGAGGGCTGGAAGACTGATAAGGAGAGTAGGCAGGCAGAGTCTATCTGACCCGACCCTTCACAAGCTGCAGAGCCCTGCTCTCACAGGGAGGCCTTCTGTCTGGACTGACTCAGGCCTTGCTCACCCAGCAGGGGGCAGGGAGGGGTGTGGTTGGCTGCTATTATTGATCACACAAACCAGTCCAAGTGCCAATCATTATCATGACAGCATTCAAAAGAGATACATAGAATATGCACTCATTTTCATTTCCAATGTCTTGGCATACACATGTCAGCATTGAGTCAGTCAGAACAATGCAAAGACCTCTGATTTTTGTTCAAACAAGACTGGGATAGACTTTGTTTGTATCTTTGTGTCTTGGAGAGGGCTGGTCTGTGTGGTAGAGAGAGGGCTGGTCTGTGTGGTAGAGAGAGAGGGCTGGTATGAGTTGTAGAGAGGGCTGGTATGAGTGGTAGAGAGGGCTGGTATGAGTGGTAGAGAGGGCTGGTCTGTGTGGTAGAGAGAGGGCTGGTATGGGTGGTAGAGAGGGCTGGTATGGGTGGTAGAGAGAAGGCTGGTCTGTGTGGTAGAGAGGGCTGGTCTGTGTGGTAGAGAGAGGGCTGGTATGGGTGGTAGAGAGGGCTGGTATGGGTGGTAGAGAGAAGGCTGGTCTGTGTGGTAGAGAGAGGGCTGGTATGGGTGGTAGAGGGAGAGGGCTGGTATGGGTGGTAGAGAGAAGGCTGGTATGGGTGGTAGAGAGAGGGCTGGTATGAGTGGCAGAGAGAGAGGGCTGGTATGTGTGGTAGAGAGAAGGCTGGTCTGTGTGGTAGAGAGGGCTGGTCTGTGTGGTAGAGAGAGGGCTGGTATGTGTCGTAGAGAGGGCTGGTGGTAGAGAGGGCTGGTCTGTGTGGTAGAGAGGGCTGGTATGTATGGTAGAGAGGGATGGTATGTATGGTAGAGAGGGCTGGTATGTGTGGTAGAGAGGGCTGGTATGTATGGTAAAGAGGGATGGTATGAGTGGTAGAGAGGGCTGGTATGTGTGGTAGAGAGGGATGGTATGTGTGGTAGAGAGGGATGGTATGTGTGGTAGAGAGGGATGGTATGTGTGGTAGAGAGGGATGGTATGTGTGGTAGAGAGGGATGGTATGTGTGGTCGAGAGGGATGGTATGTGTGGTAGAGAGGGATGGTATGTGTGGTAGAGAGGGATGGTATGTGTGGTAGAGAGGGATGGTATGTGTGGTCGAGAGGGATGGTATGTGTGGTAGAGAGGGGCAGGCGCCTGACTGAAGAAAGCAGGTGTCACAGAGTGGGTAGAGGAAGTGCTGAAGTCCCCCCCCCCCCCCCCCCCCCCCCCACACACACACACACACACACACACACATACACACCTACACACCTACACACCTACACACACATACAAACCCAAACCTACACACACCTACACACACACCACACCACACACAGACACACACACACAACCCAAACAGTCAGAGAGAGCAGCAACAGAACAACATCAAAGACTGCGGTAGAACACGGAGCAGGAGTGCTGACACTGTTAACAACGACGGGTACAGAGGTTCACAAGGATAAAGAGGAGGAGGCTGGGAGACTGGCGCGGCGTTCTCACCCCGCTATCAACACCGTCTGCCTGCCAGCGAAGACGGGGCGGCACGGGGGAAATTAACGGGGCACAAACGCTCCCAGTCAAAAGTGACATGACCTTTTGATTTTGTCACCGAATGCCATGTCTACCTCTGCACTGAGGAGAACCTACCAGGCACCGCAGAAGCCCTCTCTCCCTCTCTCCTTTTTGTCTACCTCTGAACTGAGGAGAACCTACCAGGCACCGCCGAAGCCCTCTCTCCCTCTCTCCTTTTTGTCTACCTCTGAACTGAGGAGAACCTACCAGGCACCGCCGAAGCCCTCTCTCCCTCTCTCCTTTTTGTCTAGCTCTCTGTATTTGGGGCAGGGCCACTGTGGAGGTTTTCCTTTGGTTTGAGTGAAGACAAGCGGAGCCAGCCTGCTCTCATCCTTTTCTTCTTCATCAAAATATCGGCTGGCCGGTGTGTGAGAGGCAGAGAGAGCGGCAGAGAGGCAGAGATAGAAAGAGAGAGGGAGAGAGAGAGAGAGAGGGAGAGAGGCAGAGAGAGAGGCAGAGAGAGAGAGAGAGGCAGAGAGAGAGAAGCAGAGAGAGAGCGAGGCAGATAGAGAGAGAGGCAGAGAGAGAGAGAGAGAGAGAGAGAGAGAGATCACCGGCATCTTTCTGCACCATGACAGCTCATGCTATAATGAACACCTCCACAACATCTGGTAAAGAGTTTTCCAGACTAGTGGCTCGACAGTGCCGGTCGGTCTTCCAAGGACGGTCATCCAGGCCTACAGCTTTTCCATTGCAGCTGAGCTGTCCCCCGCTTGACTGAGCCCAGCCACCCGGCAACCCGCCCCAGCAATAACCCAGAGACAGAACCCACCATACGGTTCCACGTTTCCAGGATGGGAAATGGGTGACTTCACACTTTAGGGGTAATAGTAATGTTAGTGGTGCTGGTAGTAGTGGTTCTGGTGGTAGTGGTGCTGTTGATAGTGGTGCTGGTGATAGTGGTACTGGTGTTGGTGGTGCTGTGGTAGTGGTGCTGGTGGTTCTGGTGGTATTGGTGCTGGTGGTAGTGGTGCTGTGATAGTGGTGCTGATGAGAGTGGTGCTGGTGGTAGTGGTGCTGGTAATGGTGGTGCTGATGGTATTGGTACTGATGGTATTAGTGCTGATGAGATTGGTGCTGTTGGTAGTGGTGCTGGTAATAGTGGTGCTGGAGGTATTGGTGATGGTGATAGTGGTGCTGGTTGTAGTGGTGCTGGTATTGGTGGTGCTGATGATAGTGGTGCTGGTAAAATTGGTGCTGGTAGTATTGGTGCTGGTGAAAGTGGTAGTGCTGCTGGTGAAATTGGTGCTGGTAGTATTGGTGCTGGTTAGAGTGGTGCTGGTGGTGGTGGTGCTGGTTTTAGTGGTGCTGGTGGTATTGTAGGTGCTGGTGGGATTGTAGGTGCTGGTGGGATTGTAGGTGCTGGTAGTAGTGGTGCTGATGGTATTGTAGGTGCTGATGGTAGTGGTGCTGGTATTAGTTGTGCTGGTGGTATTGTAGGTGCTGTCATCCTATCTGTGTCTACAGACACTAGTCTACACTATCACCTCCCCACAGTAGGGGTCTCTAATAAAAAGCAGAGGGCCAGTTTGTAAGCTTGAACAGCTTTCCATTTTTAATTAAGTAACTTCGAGTTCCATAATTTTTCAACTGCAATGCGAATGGCAAACAATGATGCTGTGGCATTGGTCAGACTAACTGTCTGTAGCTGTAAAGATGTCTTAGGACCCTGTCTCCACAACTGTAATCTCTCCCTCCACCTCTCCTGTCATAGCTCACATGGCCCAGCAGTGCCTGCTATGTTAATCATAACTTTCCTCCATAACAAGCCACACACAGCCTTGGAGAGGGTCACACACAGGGCACCTAATGGTGCAACAGTTGACAGACATGATAACAGGGTTAGAGGTCAGAGGACGACAGTTTAAAAGCAGGGGTCAGTGACATTGTTGCTTCACCAGGCCTTTAATAGCTGGTCTAAGGCCAGCTTTTCTGTTCAGCACATCTACTGGTCAAGGTTCAGGCCTGGCTAGGGAGAACTGACCTACGAGCATCAGTGACCCTGAGGTGAAAATTACAGCATGTAGAAATACAGTGACTGTTTGTCCCCCCCCCCCCCCCCACAGAATGGGAAACACTGACTCAAAACAAACAGACACACCAGTTGTATGCATGAGGAGCTTGGCGCATGCCTGTTTGTTTAGCATGGTTTTCATATAACATTCTCATTCCTTTACACACATCCCACAGTCCGTCTCTCTGTCGCTCTCACAGATGTGTACTACTGTCTGGTTGGTTGTGACTGCTGTGTGTGTCTCTAGAGGGCTCATATTACTAGAAGGTGAAATGACTGCCTGCCTGCCCGCCCGCCCGCCCGCCCGCCCGTCCGTCCGTCCGTCCGTCCGTCTGTCCGTCTGTCTGTCTGACTGACTGACAGTGTGAAGACAGCAGCCGAGCCCAGGTGGGAGATGCAGGGTGATACACTCCTAGAATGACCCTTACAACATGTCACAGCTCCTCAACCATCACAAAGAGAGGAAAGGAGGAGGAGGGGCAGCCTCATCACATTCAGTTTTACCTATCATCAGCAACTAATATCACACGCCAAGACAAGAGACTGCTGATTTTCTACAGAGGACATCTTTTGTGCCAGCTATAGTGCATGTTCCCTCAGTGCAACAATCTCAGAAGTAAGGTGGGGATAAATGTTAAACAATTAAACAAATGTTCCTGTATATACAGTACACTCCCTATATAACAAACAAGCACACACACGAACAAATGCACAAAGCACACACACTCATGCAGACACAAGCACAAAGACATGCGCACACACACACACACACACACCATCCCCGGAGTTGATAAAAACAAACTTCCCTTCTTTTAGGGACTGCGAGTGAGTCGAGTGGAGTGCTGTGACTCATCATGGAATTGAGGCTAGATCAGGGGCTTGGACTAATTGGAAGCAGACCTGTGTGTTTGTTTACTGTGGCGGAGAGCCGACCCCCCACCCCCCCCCAGCTCCACTAATAACCCTTCACCATCTAGTCCCTCCAGCCCCCCTGTCCCCCCAGCCCCCAGCCCCACCATTACCGCTATGGAGGTAAAGAAATAATGAAATCCTTTTTTTTTGTTGAATGTTTTTGGTCAAGCAATGCTGCCATCTACAGGGGGACATGTACAGAGCATTGACACAGAGGCGAAACGCAGAAATACACTAGCGACTATGCTCCATGATGTGCATACTGTTATGTATGTGTCCTTTCCATTTTTAAGAGATACCTTCAACTTCCTTCCGTTGAAAAATACATTTATTGGTTGCTTTTAATTGTGACCCAGCTACAACATCTGCACTGGCAAAACACATCTACTGTATGCCTGAAAAACACATCTACTGTATGCCTGAAAAACACATCTACTATAAGCCTGAAGAACACATCTACTGTATGCCTGAAGAACACATCTACTGTATGCCTGAAGAACACATCTACTGTATGTGTGAAAAAACACATCTACTGCATGCCTGAAGAACACATCTACTGTATGCCTGAAGAACACATCTACTGTATGCCTGAAGAACACATCTACTGTATGCCTGAAAAACACATCTACTGTATGCCTGAAAAACACATCTACTGTATGCCTGAAAAACACATCTACTGTATGCCTGAAGAACACATCTACTGTATGCCTGAAAAACACATACAGTGCCTTGCGAAAGTATTCGGCCCCCTTGAACTTTGCAACCTTTTGCCACATTTCAGGCTTCAACCATAAAGATATAAAACTGTATTTTTTTGTGAAGAATCAACAACAAATGGGACACAATCATGAAGTGGAACGACATTTATTGGATATTTCAAACTTTTTTAACAAATCAAAAACTGAAAAATTGGGCGTGCAAAATTATTCAGCCCCCTTAAGTTAATACTTTGTAGCGCCACCTTTTGCTGCGATTACAGCTGTAAGTCGCTTGGGGTATGTCTCTATCAGTTTTGCACATCGAGAGACTGAAATTTTTTCCCATTCCTCCTTGCAAAACAGCTCGAGCTCAGTGAGGTTGGATGGAGAGCATTTGTGAACAGCAGTTTTCAGTTCTTTCCACAGATTCTCGATTGGATTCAGGTCTGGACTTTGACTTGGCCATTCTAACACCTGGATATGTTAATTTTTGAACCATTCCATTGTAGATTTTGCTTTATGTTTTGGATCATTGTCTTGTTGGAAGACAAATCTCCGTCCCAGTCTCAGGTCTTTTGCAGACTCCATCAGGTTTTCTTCCAGAATGGTCCTGTATTTGGCTCCATCCATCTTCCCATAAATTTTAACCATCTTCCCTGTCCCTGCTGAAGAAAAGCAGGCCCAAACCATGATGCTGCCACCACCATGTTTGACAGTGGGGATGGTGTGTTCAGGGTGATGAGCTGTGTTGCTTTTACGCCAAACATAATGTTTTGCATTGTTGCCAAAAAGTTCAATTTTGGTTTCATCTGACCAGAGCACCTTCTTCCACATGTTTGGTGTGTCTCCCAGGTGGCTTGTGGCAAACTTTAAACAACACTTTTTATGGATATCTTTAAGAAATGGCTTTCTTCTTGCCACTCTTCCATAAAGGCCAGATTTGTGCAATATACGACTGATTGTTGTCCTATGAACAGAGTCTCCCACCTCAGCTGTAGATCTCTGCAGTTCATCCAGAGTGATCATGGGCCTCTTGGCTGCATCTCTGATCAGTCTTCTCCTTGTATGAGCTGAAAGTTTAGAGGGACGGCCAGGTCTTGGTAGATTTGCAGTGGTCTGATACTCCTTCCATTTCAATATTATCGCTTGCACAGTGCTCCTTGGGATGTTTAAAGCTTGGGAAATCTTTTTGTATCCAAATCCGGCTTTAAACTTCTTCACAACAGTATCTCGGACCTGCCTGGTGTGTTCCTTGTTCTTCATGATGCTCTCTGCGCTTTTAACGGACCTCTGAGACTATCACAGTGCAGGTGCATTTATACGGAGACTTGATTACACACAGGTGGATTGTATTTATCATCATTAGTCATTTAGGTCAACATTGGATCATTCAGAGATCCTCACTGAACTTCGGGAGAGAGTTTGCTGCACTGAAAGTAAAGGGGCTGAATAATTTTGCACGCCCAATTTTTCAGTTTTTGATTTGTTAAAAAAGTTTGAAATATCCAATAAATGTCGTTCCACTTCATGATTATGTCCCACTTGTTGTTGATTCTTCACAAAAAAATACAGTTTTATATCTTTATGTTTGAAGCCTGAAATGTGGCAAAAGGTCGCAAAGTTCAAGGGGGGCGAATACTTTCGCAAGGCACTGTATATGCTCCATCTGCCATGAGTGCCATGTGTGTTGCTGTAGAAAACAAGAAATAACGTCCAATAAATTCCTAATTCTCTGGTAATACTAAAACTAGTAGATTCACAGCAACATTCATTAAATCCTGCTCTATATATTTCCAATTCAAGGCCATAAGAAGTTCGTTCTACTTGTTGTTTTCATTGTTTTAACGGCTATCTGTTCCAAATCCCGTATATTCTTTTTAACTGCGCACTCGTGAAAAATTGGGTAATATATTTTGAGAGACGGGGAACTCTTCCCTGTGCATTCTAAGGTAGTCTGGAAACACACTTATTAAAATTAATCACTTCATTGTTCACGCTCGCACCACTCTCTCACGACTCTCCAGGTGCACCTCGGCAATGATTAAAACATGTCCACTTCTCCGTGACATTGCTTTGACACTGTTTAATTGGAATAAGAGATAAAAAATACATGAATTAAATAAATATACAACCAGGTAAGTGGCATAACGTTGCTCAAGGTGACAAGCTATTACGTCCTCTCTTTGCCTCAAAATATGCAAAGGAAGAATTTGGGAGCGATTCTTCAAAGTTCAAGGCACTTGGCATTTCTCATTCAGAAACGCAGACAGAATTTCCCTCAGTGTCTATTTCGTGGTTGTATTATTTTGGGATTTTTTTTATTCTTTAATTCTTCTTTACTATATCCAGAGGGAAGGTGCCAATTAAATAAGTCCACTCCTTAGTCCCTTCCTGTTACCTCCAAGTTTACAGATTTTTTTAACGAATTATTTTGTTTAAATGCATTTACAATAATGGTGTCTAAGAAAAAACACATTGTATATTTTCTATGTAGGGGTTTTGTATCTATTTTCCATAGTAAATGTGTCATTATATTTATGATTAAATCCATATCTATTGAAATGAGATTAAATAAATGATTGACAGAAATGCGTGTGAGATGTAAACGCTTGCCGTATGGGACAATTAAGAGGGCAGAACAGCGTAGTGATACATGACAGGGACACTCACCACTTCTTGCCTGGTGTCCTTCCCCGAAGAGATGAGGATATAGTTCCAGGCCAGCGGCAGCAACAGAACCAGAGGAATCATGTAGAGTTCAAAGTTCCACACCACCAGAACAAAGACCTGCATAGGGAGAGAGAGAGAGAGAGAGAGAGAGAGAGATAGAGAGAGAGATAGAGAGAGAGAGAGAGAGATAATTGAAGATCGATAGAGAGAAAAACTTAGGAACTTATGTAGCTGAGACCTGCAATGGCACTTGCACACACACTTGCATATCGCATAATACACAAACAGGAAAGCAATACCACACACAGACCCATACATAAGATACTATGACAGCTAATGCAACAGAAGAAAGACTTAAATGGACGGCCATGGTGACAAAACAGGACCCCTGAACCCTGGGCTGGGACAGGGCCTATCTTCATCTGAGGATGAGGAAGATGAGTATCGGCTGTCACAACGTTCCCTCACAAACACCTATCATCCATCATTCACTGGCCTGAGGTCACTTTCTGTTTCAAGCCCAATTAGTTAAAATTACCTTCACCCTCAACCCAGCACCTGACCAGCCACACAATGAGCCGCTAACCCTGTCACCCCTCTCCAAATACCCCTATTCCACCTCCCTAGTCAGCTGTTCCATTGATCCCCTCTCTACACCTTATCTCTCATCCTAACTAAAAAAAGCATCATTCCAGAACTGAGCGCCCCCAAACCTGCGCAGTACAGTCATTTGCAACCCAAACATAAATGATCACGATCCTATGAAAATGAAATGCTTACGGAGACATAATTCACAAACACTAAATGGTTGATAGTCCACTTTTGTGAAAGTATAGATAAAGTACAGATAAAAAAGATGACCTATTTCTCTTTATATCTCATAATTTCACAAAATGTTAAAAACATCCTCCGACATCCCTATTTTTGATGAAGAAGATCAATGTAGAAAACACATAACTGAAATGTGAAAAATGTTTCATTCATTCAAATTATTTCAAGTCCATAGAAACAGTCTTGAAATATGGGATGGGAGAAATGGGTTTTCAAAATGAATTACATCTGCAACAAATGCATTTATAAAAGATCGCTATAGTTTTAAAGGTAAACTTTCACTGGCAATGAAAATATGTTTTTAAAACACTGAACAGCTGATATATTGGGTGGTCACACCTTGTACAGTCAATGATGATATATCCATGATAAAGCTATACGTTTGGTTGAATAAAGTACATTTTAATCCAGGAAAGTGCTAATGATGAGAGATGTTCCCTAGCCTCTCATGGAACAGCTGAGGAGTTGGTGGATACATAGTGGATGTGTAAGTCCTCACCTTCTCTGTCCCCCGTTTAACAAACATCTTCCCCCCTACTGACCTCTCTGTCCTCCTGCTGCCTCCCTCTACAACCCCTGCCCTAACACTAGTGTACTGGATCAGGTGTGTACTGGACTCTCTTTCTCTCCCCGTGGATCATCATCCTACACCTTAAAGCCCCAGAACCCAATGCACGCATGCCAGGCGCACACACATAGAAATTCATTCATAATTTAGCACCACAGCTAAAATATATAAAAACATGTTTCTACCTCTTTCTCTGTCTTTAATAAAGGTCTGTTAAGGGAATTGGAAAAATAATCTTCAATAATTCAGGAGTGCTTACTAGAAAAATCCAGCACCCGTCTTAATATTTCAATATCCTTACGTGAGCAGACACCATACTGGCTGAGTGAGAGCTGAGCCAGTATGGTGGACACTATACTGGCTGAGCGAGAGCTGACACTATACTGGCTGAGTGAGAGCTGACACTATACTGGCTGAGTGAGAGCTGACACCATACTGGCTGAGTGAGAGCTGAGCCAGTATGGTGGACACTATACTGGCTGAGCGAGAGCTGACACTATAATGGCTGAGTGAGAGCTGACACCATACTGGCTGAGTGAGAGCTGACACTATACTGGCTGAGTGAGAGCTGACACCATAATGGCTGAGTGAGAGCTGAGCCAGTATGGTGGACACTATACTGGCTGAGTGAGAGCTGACACCATACTGGCTGAGTGAGAGCTGACACTATACTGGCTGAGTGAGAGCTGACACCATACTGGCTGAGTGAGAGCTGACACCATACTGGCTGAGTGAGAGCTGAGCCAGTTTGGTGGACACTATACTGGCTGAGTGAGAGCTGACACTATACTGGCTGAGTGATAGCTGACAGTAAACTGGCTGAGTGTGAGCTGACACCATACTGGCTGAGTGTGAGCTGACACTAAACTGGCTGAGTACTGGCTGAGTGAGAGCTGACACCATACTGGCTGAGTGTGAGCTGACACTAAACTGGCTGAGTGTGAGCTGACACCATACTGGCTGAGTGTGAGCTGACACCATACTGGCTGAGTGAGAGCTCAGCATTCTATAGCGTTCTCTCTCTTTTTATTTTATTTGACCTTTATTTAACTAGGCAAGTCAGTTAAGAACAAATTCTTATTTTCAATGACGGCCTAGTTGGTTAACTGCCTGTTCAGGGGCAGAATGACAGATTTGTACCTTGTCAGCTCGGGGATTTGAACTTGCAACCTTCCAGTTACTAGTCCAACGCTCTAACCACTAGGCTACCCTGCCGCCACTAGGTAACTCTAGCACTCCCACTCTAGACACAGAGTCTAACTTCAGAACATAAACGGAACCGCACTCATTCACTCATCTACTGTCCCGTACCACCACACAGATAAACAATGATTCCTCTGGTCTTTTTACACTGAAGCACTGCAGATCATATCAAACTGAGCCCTGTGTATTTAAGCAAAACAGGAAACATGTACTTCTGCAAACAAATACAATTCAGTTCTATTTTGTCTATTCATCAGCTGTACCAAAATATACAGTACCAGTCAAAAGTTTGGACACACCTACTCAGTCCATGGTTTTTCTTTATTTTAACAATTTTCTACATTGTAGAATAATAGTGAAGACATCAAAACTATGAAATAACACATATGGAATCATGTAGTAACCAAAAAAGTGTTGAACAAATCAAAATATATTTTATATTTGACATTCTTCAAAGTAGCCACCCTTTGCCTTGATGAAAGCTTTGCACGCTTGGCATTCTCTCAACCAGCTTCATGAGGTGAACGCATTAAGAAGGAAAGAAATTCCACAAATTAACTTTTAACAAGGCACACCTGAAATGCATTTCAATTAACAGGTGTGCCTTGTTAAAAGTTAATTTGTGGAATTTCTTTCCTTCTTAATGCGTTTGAGCCAACCAGTTGTGTTGTGACAAGGTAGGGGTGCTCAAATAAGCAAAGAGAAATGACAGTCAATCATTACTTGAAGACATGAAGGTCAGTCAATGCGTAAGATTTCAACAACTTTGAAAGTGCAGTCGCAAAAACCATCAAACGCTATGATGAAACTGTCTCTCATGAGGACCGCCACAAGAAAGGAAGACCCAGAGTTACCTCTGCTGCAGAGGATAAGTTCGTTAGAGTTACCAGCCTCAGAAATTGCAGCCCAAATAAAAGCTTCACAGAGTTCAAGTAACAGACACATCTCAACATCAACTGTTCAGAGGACACTGCGTGAATCAGGCCTTCATGGTTGTATTACTGAGAAAAAAAAACACTACTAAAAGACACCAATAAGAAGAAGAAACTTGCTTGGGCCAAGAAACACGAGCAATGGACATTAGACTGGTGGAAATCTGTCCTTTGGTCTGACGAATTCAAAATTGAGATTTATGGTTCCTGTGTCTTTGTGAGATGCAGAGTAGGTGAATGGATGATCTCCACATGTGTGGTTCCCACCGTGACGCATGGAGGAGGAAGTGTGGGGGTGCTTTGCTGGTGACACTGTGCGTGATTTATTTAGAATTCAAGGCACACTTAACCAGCATGGGTACCACAGCATTCTGTAGAAAAGCGCCATCCCATCTGGTTTGCGCTAAGTAGGACTATCATTTGTTTATCAACAAGACAATGAACCAAAACACACCTCCAGGCTGTGTAAGGGCTATTTGATCAAGTGCTGCATCAGATGACCTGGCCTCCACAATCACCCGACATCAACCCAATTGAGATTAATTGGACCACAGAGTGAAGGGAAAGCAGCCAACAAGTGCTCAGCACATGTAGAGATTCCTTCAAGATTGATAAACACGCTTTCCTGCTGAGGCTGGTTGAGAGAATGCCAACAGTGTGCAAAGCTGTCATCAAGGCAAAGGGTGGCAACTTTAAAGAATCTCAAATATAAAATATTGTTTGATTTGTTTAACACTTTTTTGGTTACTACATGATTCCGTGTTATTTCATAGTTTTGATGTCTTCACTCCATTCTGCAATGTTGAAATCAGTCAAAATAAAGACACACCCTGGACTGAGTAGGTGTGTCCAAACTTTTGAATGGTACTGTACCTTCACACATACAGTATAGATATACATCTAAACCAACCTGGTTGAACGTCTGCTATACATTAACATTCTCCTACAAAGGCACGATATAGAGTAAGACATGATTGCAGCTCCCTCTTTTGCAGTGTCTGGCTGGTGTGTGTGTGTCTCTGGTGTGTGTGTGTGTGTGTGTGTGTGTGTGTGTGTGTGTGTGTGCGTCTCTGGTGTGTGGTGTGTGTGTGTGTCTGTGGTGTGTGGTGTGTGTGTGTGTGTTTCCGGTGTGTGGTGTGTGTGTGTGCGTCTCTGGTGTGTGGTGTGTGTGTGTGTTTCCGGTGTGTGTGTGTGTGTGTGTGTGTGTCTCTGGTGTGTGTGCATCTCTGGTGTGTGTGTGTGTGTCTCTGGTGTGTGGTGTGTGTGTCTGTGTGTGTGTGCGTCTCTGGTGTGTGTGTGTGTCTCTGGTGTGTGTGCATCTCTGGTGTGTGTGTGTGTGTCTCTGGTGTGTGGTGTGTGTGTCTGTGTGTGTGTGCGTCTCTGGTGTGTGGTGTGTGGTGTGTGTGTCTGTGTGTGTGTGCGTCTCTGGTGTGTGGTGTGTGTGTGTGTGTGTGTGTGTGTGTGTGTGTGTGTGTGTGTGTGTGTGTGGTGTGTGTGTGTGTGCATGTGTGTGTGTGCGTCTCTGGTGTGTGGTGTGTGTGTGTGTGTGGTGTGTGTTCATGTGTGTGTGTGCGTCTCTGGTGTGTGTGTGTGTGTGGTGTGTGGTGTGTGTGTCTGTGTGTGTGTGCGTCTCTGGTGTGTGGTGTGTGTGTGTGCATGTGTGTGTGTGCGTCTCTGGTGTGTGGTGTGTGTGTGTGCATGTGTGTGTGTGCGTCTCTGGTGTGTGGTGTGTGTGTGTGTGCATGTGTGTGTGTGTGCATGTGTGTGTGTGCGTCTCTGGTGTGTGGTGTGTGTGTGCGTCTCTGGTGTGTGGTGTGTGTGTGTGTGTGTGTGTGTGGAGTGTGGTGTGTGGTATGTGGTGTGTGGTGTGTGGTGTGTGTCTCTGGTGTGTGGTGTGTGGTGTGTGGTGTGTCTGTCTGTGTCCGTCTAGTTTCCCTCTGCCTGGGGTTATTTAACCTGTCGTCCACCTCATCCCCATTTAGTTATTCTAGCTCTGGGCGAGGCTGTGACTGACAGCTGGAGGAACACGACACCCTGGCCCATCAGAGGCCAAGCCTGCCCCGTCTCACAGCCCCTCGGCTGGGGAGAGAAGACTGCAACGCCGGGACCGGGAGACCTCCCCCATCGCTTCCCTACTGAGACTCTCTCTGCCTGGGGAGGAAGGAGAGGGAATCAGCCATGGAGGTCTGTGACCGGAGAAAGGAAAAACACATTTACAGAATCTCAGGCATGTGGCTATACAGTGTGTGTGTGTGTGTGCTTTGTGTGTGTGTGTGTCTACACAGGTATTTTCAGAGCTACACACACACAGCTCACAGGCTGGTGTTTTGGGTGGCAGTGCTAGACTTAGAGACACACAGCTCACAGGCTGGTGTTTTGGGTGGCAGTGCTAGACTTAGAGACACACAGCTCACAGGCTGGTGTTTTGGGTGGCAGTGCTAGACTTAGAGACACACAGCTCACAGGCTGGTGTTTTGGGTGGCATTGCTAGACTTAGAGACACACAGCTCATAGGCTGGTGTTTTGGGTGGCAGTGCTAGACTTAGAGACACACAGCTTGCTCCATCCCTTCCTTAACTTCTGTTTTGACATGCGCATGTATGTTTGCATTCCAAACATGCAGCTGTCTAAGGGACTGCATCGCAGTGCTAGAGGCGTCACTGCAGGACCTGGTTCGATCCCGGGCTGTATCACAACTGTCCGTGATCGGGAGTCCCATAGGGCGGCGCACAATTGGCCCAGTGTCGTCCGGGTTAGGGGAGGGTTTGGCCGGGGTAGGCCGTCATTGTAAATAAGAATTTGTTCTTAATTGACTTGCCTAGTTAAATAAAGGTTAAATATACAGTGCCTTGCGAAAGTATTCGGCCCCCTTGAACTTTGCGACCTTTTGCCACATTTCAGGCTTCAAACATAAAGATATAAAACTGTATTTTTTTGTGAAGAATCAACAACAAGTGGGACACAATCATGAAGTGGAACGACATTTATTGGATATTTCAAACTTTTTTAACAAATCAAAAACTGAAAAATTGGGCGTGCAAAATTATTCAGCCCCTTTACTTTCAGTGCAGCAAACTCTCTCCCGAAGTTCAGTGAGGATCTCTGAATGATCCAATGTTGACCTAAATGACTAATGATGATAAATACAATCCACCTGTGTGTAATCAAGTCTCCGTATAAATGCACCTGCACTGTGATAGTCTCAGAGGTCCGTCAAAAGCGCAGAGAGCATCATGAAGAACAAGGAACACACCAGGCAGGTCCGAGATACTGTTGTGAAGAAGTTTAAAGCCGGATTTGGATACAAAAAGATTTCCCAAGCTTTAAACATCCCAAGGAGCACTGTGCAAGCGATAATATTGAAATGGAAGGAGTATCAGACCACTGCAAATCTACCAAGACCTGGCCGTCCCTCTAAACTTTCAGCTCATACAAGGAGAAGACTGATCAGAGATGCAGCCAAGAGGCCCATGATCACTCTGGATGAACTGCAGAGATCTACAGCTGAGGTGGGAGAGACTGTCCATAGGACAACAATCAGTCGTATATTGCACAAATCTGGCCTTTATGGAAGAGTGGCAAGAAGAAAGCCATTTCTTAAAGATATCCATAAAAAGTGTTGTTTAAAGTTTGCCACAAGCCACCTGGGAGACACACCAAACATGTGGAAGAAGGTGCTCTGGTCAGATGAAACCAAAATTGAACTTTTTGGCAACAATGCAAAACATTATGTTTGGCGTAAAAGCAACACAGCTCATCACCCTGAACACACCATCCCCACTGTCAAACATGGTGGTGGCAGCATCATGGTTTGGGCCTGCTTTTCTTCAGCAGGGACAGGGAAGATGGTTCAAATTGATGGGAAGATGGATGGAGCCAAATACAGGACCATTCTGGAAGAAAACCTGATGGAGTCTGCAAAAGACCTGAGACTGGGACGGAGATTTGTCTTCCAACAAGACAATGATCCAAAACATAAAGCAAAATCTACAATGGAATGGTTCAAAAATAAACATATCCAGGTGTTAGAATGGCCAAGTCAAAGTCCAGACCTGAATCCAATTGAGAATCTGTGGAAAGAACTGAAAACTGCTGTTCACAAATGCTCTCCATCCAACCTCACTGAGCTCGAGCTGTTTTGCAAGGAGGAATGGGAAAAAATTTCAGTCTCTCGATGTGCAAAACTGATAGAGACATACCCCAAGCGACTTACAGCTGTAATCGCAGCAAAAGGTGGCGCTACAAAGTATTAACTTAAGGGGGCTGAATAATTTTGCACGCCCAATTTTTCAGTTTTTGATTTGTTAAAAAAGTTTGAAATATCCAATAAATGTTGTTCCACTTCATGATTGTGTCCCACTTGTTGTTGATTCTTCACAAAAAAATACAGTTTTATATCTTTATGTTTGAAGCCTGAAATGTGGCAAAAGGTCGCAAAGTTCAAGGGGGCCGAATACTTTCGCAAGGCACTGTATATATATGTTGAATCACATAAACCCCCTCTAGTTTATTCCTGGTAGTATAGGTATAAGATAGAAGAACATAGAATACAATGCTAAGGATCATCTCCTATTTGTTGCACACTGAAAGGAGAAATCCATTGTTTCCTTTATCTACTAAACTCACCCTCAACACGGCATCAGTGTAAGATGCTATTAAGTCATTTATTTGATTTACGTTAACAAATGATGTTATATGGATTTAAATTATTTTCAAATTATTTTTCATGTTAAAGAATGTCAAAATGGAAGCTGTATCAGCTTTAACATCAAGTCAATGATGGCATCTCAAAGCACATGGTCTAACTAATAGATATTTGGGTTGTTTCCAAATGAAAGCAAACCGGCCCTAAAAAAAATTGCACTGAATACAAAATAAGGTAAGAAAATGTACTTCAATGAAAAACTTTTGAAAATACTTAAGTACCTACCTCCATTGCATGATTATTGTTCTATAAAAAAATATGTTCACATTGAACATGATATGAAACATTCCATGTGCATTTGTAAAAAGCAATAAGGCAAACTTGAAGTATTCAAAAAAAACATTTGGTTATTTCTACAAACTACTAGACAGTGGAAACACAGTGAACAGATAATCCCCTTAAACTCTCTATGATTATTTCATTTATATGTAGTCAATCCATATACATTACATTTCAACACAATAAATAATATTCAGAAAAATAAAAAGGCATTCCCTTATCAGAGTGAGCAATGAGCTGTCGCCCACTCGTAGCTATGATGTGGGCGTGCCCCAAGGGTCAATACTGGGGCCCCTCCTGTTCAGCCTGTACATTAATGATCTGCCTTCTGTCTGTACTGGGTCTGAAGTTCAAATGTATGCAGATGATACAGTGATATATGTGCATGCAAAGAGCAAACAACAAGCTGCACAAGAACTCACTACTGTAATGGTCCAGGTTACAAAGTGGCTCAGTGACTCGTGTTTGCATCTCAATGTGAAAAAAACTGTTTGCATGTTCTTCACAAAGAGGGCAACAGATGCTACTGAGCCAGATGTCTATGTGTCAGGGGAGAAGCTCCAGGTGGTATCCGATTTTAAGTACCTTGGCATCATACTTGATTCCAACCTCTCTTTTAAAAAGCATGTGAAAAAAGTAATTCAAATAACCAAATTCAACCTAGCTATTTTCCGATTTATACGAAATTGTTTGACTACAGAGGTAGCAAAACTGTACTTCGAAACTATGATACTCCCCCACTTAACATACTGCTTGACTAGTTGGGCCCAAGCTTGCTGTACAACATTAAAACCTATTCAGTCTGTCTACAAACAGGCTCTCAAAGTGCTTGATAGGAAGCACAATAGCCATCATCATTGTCACATTCTTAGAAAGCATGAGCTCTTGAGTTGGGAAAATCTTGTGCAATACACCGACGCATGTCTTGTATTCAAGATCCTTAATGGCCTGGCTCCCCCTCCACACAATATTTTTGTTAAACAGAAAACCCAGACATATGGCAGCAGATCCACAAGGTCTGCCATGAGAGGTGACTGTATAGTTCCCCTAAGGAAAAGCACCTTTAGTAAATCTGCATTCTCTGTGAGAGCTTCCCATGTCTGGAATACACTGCCATCAGACACACATAACTGCACCACATATCACACTTTCACAAAATGCTTGAAGACATGGCTAAAGGTCAATCAGATTTGTGAACATGGTCCCTAGCTGTGTGTTGCCGCTTTCCATGTTGTCTGTTGTCTGTAGCTTGTGAGGTGTGGAAACACTTTGTTGCTTTTATGAATTTTGTCTTGCTGCTTTTTGTTTTATGTTGCTTTGTCTGTATGCTACGTCTTGCTTGTCCTATGTTGCTCTGTATGCTATGTCTTGCTTGTCCTATGTTGCTCTGTCTGTATGCTATGTCTTGCTTGTCCTATGTTGCTCTGTCTGTATGCTATGTCTTGCTTGTCCTATGTTGCTCTGTCTGTATGCTACGTCTTGCTTGTCCTATGTTGCTCTGTATGCTACGTCTTGCTTGTCCTATGTTGCTCTGTCTGTATGCTATGTCTTGCTTGTCCTATGTTGCTATGTCTTGCTTGTTCTATGCTGCTATTGTCTATATTGTAATTTTTTTAAATAACCTGCCCAGGGACTGCGGTTGAAAATTAGCCGGCTGGCTAAAACCGGCACTTTTACTGAAACGTTGATTAATGTGCACTGTCCCTGTAAAAATAAAAATAAACTCAAACTCAATTATCAAAAGCACGCAAGGCACAGATTTAGGAATATAATCCCATCAGGAACAGATGTGTGTTTCATTCATCTATTACATTTTGATGAAGGTGGAAGATTGGGGCTTTATAGTTTTGGCACTATGTGGTTTACTAAACAGTGCTCCACTGCTCGGCTTTACGGCTCGGATATGCGGCTCTTGGGGAACGTATGAAGTGCTTTTGGCTGAGCGTGTACTAGTCTAACTCCCCTCTCCAGAAGTCAACTGACGTTTGGATTTCAGAGTGAAGTTGGCTTTATCTTTACTACATGAATATCCATCCAGATACCAGCCGTCCGCTACCAGATAGCAAATAAAGAACAAGTCATGTTCTGGGTCCTATTTGGCTGGACAGGACAGTCCCATTCTGTGGTACTAGACTGCCCCCTGCCGGGGAGACAAAGAGCTGTTTTATGTTTAGTAAGAAGAAGTTGTATATCACATCCAAAACATAGAAACAAATATGTCCATAACAACAAGCAATCTGTAATAGACACTTAACCAAAGACACCCACAAATGGTCAAAATGTCCTGTAATAGCAACCGTGTCCATGAATGAGAATAAAACAGAGATAATTGATTAACACATCCCCATCTGCAGATGTCCTTCTGTCTATGAAAACCAAACCCCAGACTCCACAGTGTCCTCTGAATCAACGTGTCATTGTATTTCACTTTCCCTCATGTTTTCAGTTAGAAAGGTAGTAAAACATTTACAGTTGATCTATTTCAAGCTGTCCATTGCTGTAGGGCAAAAATTCAGGAGAGGTCTCCAGAGTGGCGCAGCAGTCTAAGGCACTGCATCTCAGTATAAGAGGCGTCACAACAGTCTCTGGTTTGATTCCAGGCTGTATCACATCCGGCTGTGATTGGGAGTCCCATTGGGTGGCATACAATTGGCCCAGGTTGTCCGGGTTTGGCCGGGGTAGGCCGTCATTGTAAATAAGAATTTGTTCTTAACTGACTGGCCTAGTTAAATAAAGGTGAAATAAAATGCAAACTTCTGATGGTAAAAGTTAGCTAGCTTTCTCAAGTGGAGTCAAAGGAGCAATTTACATGGACCTGGAGAGGAGTGTGTGTGCATACGTTCTTCTCTTTTTTATTGAGATCTAAATGCAAAGCAGGTGATAGGTGCTCCAGTTTCCTGCAGAAGTAACTCCCTTGTCTGGGGCTCTCCCACTGATAAGAGTCCTACTTCGCCCCAAATAAAAGAGCCTGGTATAATTTTCACTGCCTTCCAAACAACCCCCGTCTCCTACCCTCCTCACCCTTCTGGGCATCACAAAGCCTGCTCTATTTGCTCCCAATTCAAGGCCCAATTGCATATAAAGTTACAGCAAATTTGTTTGGAGGAAGAGTTGCTGAGGCCTGCGGTCCCTGGAGCAATAACAGCCTTGTCTTTCAGGGGCTGCGGGGAGATCTGGCATGAACTCAACACCATCAACCCCCACAATGGCCCCAGCTCACAGGCAGAGAGGGAAGGGGGGATGAGAGTGGTGGAGAGAGGAGAAACAAGGAGGGGATGGGGATGGGGGGTGGGTGGGTCTCAGCTTGCAGGTGTTCAGGTAGAGAGGAAGCAGAAGCTTACCCCACCCCACCACACACACCACCCGTGGCGCGGGACAGGAGGTAACTCCAGCCCAGCCCACTATGCCAATGCTGCAACGGTGGCTGGTTCTCTACGGGGCTGGGTGGGGGTGCTCAGTTACCTCACACACACGTCTCTAATCGCAGTTGGAGCTAATGGATGAGGCGCACAGATACGGGGAGAAGGAGAGCGGAAGAACAAACTGGAGGGAGTAAGAGAGGGTTTGTACCTGTTAGCTCACTAGACTGGATCTGTCTGCACACTAATCTAACACAGAGAGGGATTACATTACTGTGTGTGTGTGTGTGTGTGTGTGTGTGTGTGTGTGTGTGTGTGTGTGTGAGGGTAAGAGGTTATAGTGGTTAGGTTTATGTTAGAGTTACAGGTTATGGTAAGGGTTAAGGTTAGGGTTAGGTTTAGGGTTAGGGTTATGGTAAGGGTTATGGTAAGGGTTATGGTAAGGGTTATGGTAAGGGTTAAGGTTAGGGTTAGGTTTAGGGTTATGGTAAGGGTTAGGGTTATGGTAAGGGTTATGGTAAGGGTTATGGTAAGGGTTAAGGTTAGGGTTAGGTTTAGGGTTATGGTAAGGGTTAGGGTTATGGTAAGGGTTATGGTAAGGGTTATGGTAAGGGTTAAGGTTAGGGTTAGGTTTAGGGTTATGGTAAGGGTTAGGGTTAGGGTTATGGTTAGGGTTATGGTAAGGGTTAAGGTTAGGGTTATGGTAAGTGTTAAAGTTAGGGTTATGGTAAGGGTTAAGGTTAGGGTTATGGTAAGTGTTAAAGTTAGGGTTATGGTAAGGGTTAAGGTTAGGGTTATGGTAAGGGTTAAGGTTAGGGTTATGGTGTGGGTTAGGGCTGGAAAGAATTACACATGGGAAATAATTAACAAAAAAACAGAGCAAACTAGAAGACTATTTGGCCCTAAACAGAGAGTACACAGTGGCAGAAAAGCTGACAACTGTGACTAACCTAAAATAAAGGAAATCTTTGACTATGTACAGACTCAGTGAGTATAGCCTTGCTATTGAGAAAGTGAACACGGCCCACAAAATGTGGTAGGAACTGAGCTGCACTTCCTATTTGCACATTGCTACACATCGCGAGAGAGAGAGGGAGGGAGGGAGGGAGGGAGGGAGGGAGGGAGGGAGGGAGGGAGGGAGGGAGGGAGAGAGAGAGAGAGAGACAGAGAGAGAGAGAGAGAGAGAGAGAGAGAGAGAGAGAGAGAGAGAGAGAGAGAGAGAGAGAGAGGAGAGAGAGGGATAGAGAGAGAGAGAGAGAGAGAGAGGGAGGGAGAGAGAGAGAGAGAGAGAGAGAGAGAGACAAGAAGGGAGCCATATCTCATGTTCCTATGGGGACACAGTCATAACGTTAGACACCTTCCACTAGGAATCTGAGAATGTAAAGAACACCTTTCTTTAACTCACTAGCTACAGCGTCTTCAACCTGCAGTGCTAAATGCTAACACAGACAGGCAGAATGCTCATATCAATATTTTGCACACATAAAAATCGGACAAAGTGGTGTTTGGGTCAGGTGTGGTGATAGCCGAGCGTATGCGTCTTCAGATTGAACACACAGCAGCATGCCATGCTATACCACAGGGTGTAAAGACTATGCTAAAGTCCAGTTTGTACTAGAGCTGGGAATTGCCAGGGATCATCACGATACTTAGGTGTCGACACAATATGTATTGCGATTTGATACTGTGATTTTATTGATTTTTTTTGTTCCAAACATATTGCTCACCATATATTTGTCTGCTGCAGAGAGACAAGACAGCCATGGGAAAACATGTTGGGTCACTATTTTAAAAAAAAGAAAAGAAAACAAGCCTGAAAAATACCGGAGTTTTGACAGAGGTACAGCCGACTAGTGGTAGGTAATGCTACCTACAGTAGAACATTTATTTAATATCGGCCCCAAAATAAGATTGTGGTATGGCAACAATGACAGCACAACACGTTGACAGGATACAGGAAGAGAACCCTCATGAAAAGACACACACACCACTTCATAAAAATCCACAACAATAGACCTCCAAAAGTGCTTCTAGAAATCAGATTGTAAACAGTTGATGCCAGGGGCTCGGCCTGATGTCAGTAATGTCAGTGTCCAAAGCAGCTGTCTGCTCAGGGCCCAAATGAGGAAATCCATGTAACAACTGTTCAGCACACAGAGGATCACAATCCTCCACCTTGTAGAGGGCAGAGTAGAAATCCACGGCATGTTGGCGCATCTCACCGTCATCCGTGGTCACCTTTCCATCAGGGAGAAGAAGGCAGACATCTGTTTGCGTTGCAATGTCGACTGCCCTAGGTATAAAGAAAACCGCTAGGAGCATCCATATCTTTGAGGGTAGCAAAGCGAGACCTAATCAAGTCACCCTTCACTCTTTCATGTAAAAACGACCTCAGTTCATGTCTCCTGTACTGTAAGTTCATGACTAGTCCGAGGTCATTCTGAGTGAGCAACTGTCCTGTTCTCTTTAACTTCAATACGAGACAGAGCAGTATACGGTTGCAAAACCCCACCTATTTGGGCCTTCCCAACCTCCCACCATTGTCTCAAGGACTCAAAATTCCATTTAATAGCCATCCATTTTTCTTACTCTCCACATATCAGAAAGCTCAAACGTAGTTAATAGACCAGACAGACGAGTAGCTGACCGCAGGTAAAGTTATTCAGCAGTGCAATCAACAGTAAAATCCACTGTACAGTTCCAGTCGCCCCCCTAAAACCATACACCCCTCTTGGTCACATTGTCTTAAGGTTTCCTTTATTTGATCAAATACAGCAATACGCTCATTAGGAGAATACATTTTTTTATAGACAGTTGAAGTCGGAAGTTTACATACACCTTAGCCAAATACATTTAAACTCAGTTTTTCACAATTCCTGATATTTAATCCAAGTAAAAATCCCCTGTTTTAGGTCAGTTAGGATCACCACTTTATTTTAAGAATGTGAAATGTCAGAATAATAGTAGAGAGAATGATTTATTTCAGCTTTTATTTCTTTCAACACATTCCCAGTGGGTCAGAAGTTTACATACACTCAATTAGTATTTGGTAGCATTGCCTTTAAATTGTTTAACTTGGGTCAAACGTGTCGGGTAGCCTTCTACAAGCTTCCCACAATAAGTTGGGTGAATTTTGGCCCATTCCTCCTGACAAAGCTGGTGCAACTGAGTCAGGTTTGTAGGCCTCCTTGCTTGCAGACGCTTTTTCAGTTTTGCCCACATATTTTCAATGGGATTGAGGTCAGGGCTTTGTGATGGCCACTCCAATAGCTTGACTTTCTTGTCCTTAACCTCTCCTGGGTAGGGGGCAGTATTTTCACGTTCGGATGAAAAGTGTGCCCAAAGTAAACTGCCTGTTACTCAGGCAAAGAAACTAGGATATGCAAATAATAGATTTGGATAGAAAACACACTAAAGTGTCTAAAATTGTTAAAATTACGTCTGTGAGTATAACAGAACTGATATGGCAGGCGAAACCACCCCCACCCCAAAAAAGAATTCAGCCTACCACTGTTTTCAATGGCTGTCACTTTTATTATAAGGTCAAGTCCTCCCAGATTGCAGTTCCTAGGGCTTCCACCATGTCAACAGTCTTTAGAAAGAGAAAAATGAGCCAGAAATTGTAGTTTTTCTAGGTGGCTCCCATTTTGGCTGTAGTGTTTCCAAGCGTGTGGAAGAGAACGCGTTCTTTGGTATTTTTCTCCAGTAAAGACAATAACGATTCTCCGTCTTAAATTTGATCGTTTAATAGGGTACCTAAGGTTTAATTATAAACTTTGTTTGACTTGTTTGGAAAAGTGTATCAGTAACGTTTGGGATTAATTTTGTATGTATTTTGATGGAGGGAAACTGGGTGGATTATTGACTGAAGCGCACCAGCTAAACTGAGTTTTTATGGATATAAAGAAGGACATTATCGAACAAAAGGACCATATGTGATGTATCTGGGACCTTTTGGAGTGCCAACAGAAGAAGATCATCAAAGGTAAGGCATTTATTATATCGTTATTTCTGACTTTCGTGGCACTCCTGCATGGTTGAAATGTGTTTTTCATGCTTTTGTATGCGGGGCGCTGTCCTCAGATAATCGCATGGTGTGCTTTTGCCGTAAAGCTTTTTCAAATCTGACACAGCAGCTGGATTAACAAAAAGTTAACCTTTATTTTGATGTACTACACTTATGGTTTTATGAAAGTTAAATATTTATAATTCTGTAGTTGGCCAGGTGGGACGGTTTAAGCCATTTTGCCACAGCTTTGGAGGTACGCTTGGGGTCATTGTCCATTTGGAAGACCCATGTGCGACCAAGATTAAACTTCCTGACTGATGTCTTGCGATGTTTCTTCAATATATCCACGTCATTTTCTTACCTCATGATGCCATCTATTTTGTGAAGTGCACCAGCCCCTCCTGCAGCAAAGCACCCCCACAACATGATGCTGCCACACCCGTGCTTTATGTTTGGGATGGTTGTCTTCGGCTTGCAAGCCTCCCCCTTTTTCCTCCAAACATAACGATGGTCATTATGGCAAAACAGTTATATTTTTGTTTCATCAGACCAGAGGACATTTCTTCAAAAAGTATGATCTTTGTCCCCAGGTACAGTTGCAAACCATAGTCTGACTTTTTTTATGGCGGTTTTGTAGCAGTAGCTTCTTCCTTGCTGAGCGGCCTTTCAGGTTATGTCGATATAGGACTCGTTTTACTGTGGATAAAGATGCTTTTGTACCTGTTTCCTCCAGCATCTTCACAAGGTCCTTTGCTGTTGTTCTAGGATAGATTTGCACTTTTCACACCAAAGTACGTTCATCTCTAAGAGACAGAACGAACGCGTCTCCTTCCTGAGCGGTATGATGGTTGAGTGGTCCCATGGTGTTTATACTTGTGTACTATTGTTTGTACAGATGAACGCGGTACCTTCAGGCATTTAGAAATTGCTCCCAAGGATGAACCAAACTTGTGGAGGTCTACAATTTATTTCTGAGGTCTTCGCTGATTTCTTTTGATTTTCCCATGATGTCAAGCAAAGAGGCACTAAGTAGGTAGGCCTTGAAATACATCCACAAGTACAACTCCAATTGACTCAAATTATGTCAATTAGCCTATCAGAAGCTTCTAGAGACATGACAATTTTCTGGAATTTTCCAAGCTGTTTAAAAGCACAGTCAACTTAGTGTATGTAAACTTCAGATCCACTGGAATTGTGATGCAGTGAATTATAAGTGAAATAATCTTTCTGTAAACAATTGTTGGAAAAATGACTTGTGTCATGCACAAAGTAGATGTCCTAACCAACTTGCCAAAACTATAGTTTGTTAACAAGTAATTTGTGGAGTGGTTGAAAAACAAGTTTTAATGACTCCAACCTAAGTGTATGTAAACCTCCGACTTCAACTGTATATATAACATCCGCCTTGACCAATAAAACCAGACCCTTGACAATCTCTGTTGTAGATTTCACAGTCAGCCCAAAGCCTGAAGAAAACAAAATTGCCATCCCAGCACTGAAATTAGTACCATGACTGAGTATATGCTGCCCCCCTCACAACATACCCTCATCAACCTCATTAGCCTCATCACTATGTGTCTCCTGTAGAAAAACTACATTAAGCCTTTTCTGTTGTATTACTTCTAATACCCAAGCCCTCTTATTGATGTCCCTTCCCCTCTTATTGATGTCCCTTCCCCTCTTATTGATGTCCCTACCCCTCTTATTCCTGTCCCTTCCCCTCTTATTCCTGTCCCTTCCCCTCTTATTCCTGTCCCTCCCCCTCTTATTCCTGTCCCTCCCCCTCTTATTCCTGTCCCTTCCCCTCTTATTCCTGTCCCTTCCCCTCTTATCCCTGTCCCTTCCCCTCTTATTCCTGTCCCTTCCCCTCTTATTCATGTCCCTTCCCCTCTTATTCATGTTCCTTCCCCTCTTATTCATGTTCCTTCCCCTCTTATTCATGTCCCTTCCCCTCTTATTCATGTCCCTTCCCCTCTTATTCATGTCCCTTCCCCTCTTATTCATGTTCCTTCCCCTCTTATTGATGTCCCTTCCCCTCTTATTGATGTCCCTTCCCCTCTTATTCCTGTCCCTTCCCCTCTTATTCCTGTCCCTTCCCCACTTATTCCTGTCCCTTCCCCTCTTATTCCTGTCCCTTCCCCTCTTATTCCTGTCCCTTCCCCTCTTATTACTGTCCCTTCCCCTCGTATTCCTGTCCATTCCCCTCTTATTCCTGTCCCTTCCCCTCTTATTCCTGTCTCTTCCCCTCTTATTCCTGTCCCTTCCCCCATTAATATTGAGAGAACCTACTCTTAGTACCTCCATATAGAAAAGAGAAAGGAAAAACTGAAGAAACCACAGAGAAACCAGACAAAGAGAAAAAAGCACCCTATGAGGAATGATAAACATCACTGTTTTAATATTTTCTTATCCTTACCACGTTTCCCACCACATGTTGCTGCCATGACAGCAGTAACACATTTCCTCAAGCGGAAACGCTTCTTCACACTCAACTGGTCTAACCCCACCATCTTCTGTAACACCACAGCTGACCTCACAAACTTAACAACATGAAAAACATATTTAACAGATTTCCCAGAAGTCCAGTCTAGGAACCCATTTTCCTCACCTAGATTGTAAATTGAGTCCTCGCCGGCTGCTATCACATCAACAGGGATATCAGACATGTCCAGATCCCTCTCCTGATCCTCCTCAACTGAGGCCCTGGACCCCTGACTCCCCTCTGTCACATTCCTCTCAACACTCCCCACTTACACCCCATTACTCATACTGGGCATCTCCTCCCCTGCCTGGGAGACTAGCCCAACCTGAACCCCCTCCTGTACCCCATTACTCGTACTGGGCATCTCCTCCCCTGTCTGGGAGACTAGCCCAACCTGAACCCCCTCCTGTACCCCATTACTCGTACCGGGCATCTCCTCCCCTGCCTGAGAGACTAGTCCAACCTGAACCCCCTCCTGTACCCCATTACTCATACTGGGCATCTCCTCCCCTGCCTGGGAGACTAGCCCAACCTGAACCCCCTCCTGTACCCCATTACTCGTACTGGGCATCTCCTCCCCTGCCTGGGAGACTAGCCCAACCTGAACCCCCTCCTGTACCCCATTACTCGTACCGGGCATCTCCTCCCCTGCCTGGGAGACTAGCCCAACCTGAACCCCCTCCTGTACCCCATTACTCGTACTGGGCATCTCCTCCTCTGCCTGGGAGACTAGCCCAACCTGAACCCCTCCTGTAACCCATTACTCGTACTGGGCATCTCCTCACCGGTCTGGGGAAATGGCTCCCCAGATCCATCCTTACATCCTACAACACTATTTTTCTGCTGCACATCAGATGCTATGTTCCCCTCTGGTACAAGCTGCAACTCCGTACCCTCAACACAAACAACTTGTTCTTCAGCAACAGGTACTTGTGGCTACTCTACCACTGTCGGCCCACCTCTCCCTATATCAGTGGGCCCATGCTTACGAGGACCACCTGCGTCCCGCTCTCCGCCTTCTCCCTTTTTGGGCAAGCATGTCGCTTATGGCCAACATCCCCACACTCAAAACACTGTTACCTACCCATACTAGCATATACTTGACTTCAAACGACAACTATAAAGTCTGCTCCGGTGAGTCCAAAAACAAAAAAACAAAAACGCCCAATTTTTCAGTTTTTGATTTGTTAAAAAAGTTTGAAATATCCAATAAATGTCGTTCCACTTCATGATTGTGTCCCACTTGTTGTTGATTCTTCACAAAAAAAATACAGTTTTATATCTTTATGTTTAAAGCCTGAAATGTGGCAAAAGGTCGCAAAGTTCAAGAGGGCCGAATACTTTCGCAAGGCACTGTATGTCTGTGTGTACATGTAAATGTATGCATTAGTACCAGGAAGGAACCGGTGAGTATGTCTGTGTGTACATGTAAATGTATGCATTAGTACCAGGAAGGAATCGGTGAGTATGTCTGTGTGTACATGTAAATGTATGCATTAGTACCAGGAAGGAACCGGTGAGTATGTCTGTGTGTACATGTAAATGTATGCATTAGTACCAGGAAGGAATCGGTGAGTATGTCTGTGTGTACATGTAAATGTATGCATTAGTACCAGGAAGGAACCGGTGAGTATGTCTGTGTGTACATGTAAATGTATGCATTAGTACCAGGAAGGAACCGGTGAGTATGTCTGTGTGTACATGTAAATGTATGCATTAGTACCAGGAAGGAACAGATGAGTATGTCTGTGTGTACATGTAAATGTATGCATTAGTACCAGGAAGGAACAGATGCTCCTCTGAGTTGAGTCCCATTCGAAGCAGCTGTTGATGTAGCAGCCGGCGTTGATGAGGAACAGGATGCATCGTCTCACTCTGTTGAAGTTTTGCAGAAGCAACTGGACAGAGCACAGAGGTGACATAAGCAGTCAAAAACATGACAATCAAATGTTATTGGTCACATACACATTTTTAGCAGATGTTATTGCGGGTGTAGCGAATCGCTTGTGCTTCTAGCTCTGACAGTGCAGTAATATCTAACAAATTACACAACATATACCCAATACAGACAAATCTAGTAAAGGAATGGAATTAAGAATATAAACATATATATTATTAATTCCGTTAATGACGGTTGATGGGCAAGGAGTCGAGGAATCAACTTCTATTTAGTCAACTCTCATTCTAGAGTTCGTTATGTAATTGTATGTAATCAACACCCTCTCAACTAATCAGAATTGAGTATTTAGCCAAGCTGTGGTACAAAGCTTCTTAAGGCCATAATACTGGCAATGTGATGGGCAAATGGCAACAAGGATAATATGTCATCTGGTCTCTCATACCCCATCATTTTGCCAGCCTAGTGTTCGTCAAGTATTGGCACAATGTTGTTAACGAAGTGCTGACACTATAAGAAACTTAATCACTAAATCAAGTCATGTTCACTGAAGCTGTGTCTCTTTAAGTCTCTTTAGCCGAAAGCAAGTCATAGTAATAGTGTTAACAGCCCGTGATGATTTCACATCCCTAAGGAGTTCAGGCAGGCATCTGGCCACAGATGATGAAAGCACCACAGTCCCATTCCGCTGTGTTCCAATCACGAAATACCAAAACAACATGACAGAAGAAAACGCATCCAGGAAGTAGTCCCCGAAGAGGGAAAGTGTTATTCTGATGTGTCTTTAAGAGGATTCTGGGACATTTAGAGGTAGTTGTATTTTTAGACCACTGCCTAATTCATTATTCGAGGTAGAGTAGTGGTGAACTGAGAATGACTGTGAGTATACGGTGTCCTGGTGGGGACATCCACCCCCTGAAGACAACAGCACTCTGAGTCACCCACATCCCTGCACACAGCCACGCTTTGATCACACTACTGTAACTAGCAGCAGAGGGACTACTGTAAACTATCTCTCTCTCTCTCTCAAATGTACTTCCTACACCAACATTAGTAGTTATATCTAGGCCCAGGAGTTTTCCTGGGATGATATGACCACACCAGGACAAACTCTGGTTCCTGTTATAACTACAGCCTGGAGTTGTTCCTGCTTTGTTCCTGGCCATGGTAGTTTAATGAATGCAGATATCAACTGCTGAATAGTGGAATTGTAATGTAATATAATGTCTGTATTTGACTGGCTACTTTGGGTTTGGGGGTCTTGTGTTTGTAAGGACAGACAGCGGCCACAGCAGGGACTAGCCCCACACAAAAGAGCCCTCACGGGGCAATCTCTTTAAAGCCATCAATGACATCATCATTCAGAGATGCTGACATGGGGCATCTCTATGAGTCAGAGGTGAAGTACAGATGAAAACAGAGAGGAGCGAACAGGGAGGGTGGACAGGGAGGTTCACACTCCACACAGGGGAAAGTGCAGAGTGTGCATCTTTTAGCACACAGAGAGAGAGAGATAGAGTGAGAGAGAGAAAGAAGAGGAGAGAGACAAAAGGGTGTGGGAGCGGGTGACTGCTCAGCCCAAACAACGTTTATGTGACATGTCTGATGTGGGCCAGCCCCCGCGATTCAGCCCTTTGTGGGTCCGCCACATTGAGCGGTGTGACAATGAAGTGCAAAGCAGCAGTGGCACAGAGGGCCAACTAAGGATGGCCAATCTACTTATACACCCCCAGAGTTGACAGCTTGACATTTCTATTCTCCGCCCACAGTAAAGCAGCGAGGAGGGTGGAGAAGGAAGGGGGGGGGGATGTTTTCTCTCACTCTTGCCCACACTGTTGTGGCCTCACAAGATGCCACTCAAGACTGGTTGAGTTTTGTTAAAATATCTCATTTAATGGGGGACTGTAGTAGATGCTGAGCTAAATGGGGCAACAGAGTGGAGGGTGGCGGTGTTAATAACCTACCTGTTTGGACACTCTGGGCTCATCCTCTATGTATTTCTGCTCTTTGGGTATCAACGTCATGAGACCTGCCTTTACCTGGTGTGGGAGTAATAAACACATTTAAACACACAGCCTGTGGTGGGATATTATCACAATAACACAATATAGCATAGATCTCTAACTGAATGGACTGTCTTGAGTACATGCAGATATGATGTTGAGAGTAGCGCCGCACGTCACAGACTACAGTGAGAGCTCTCTCCCTCACACACAGCACTAAGATGGCCGCCAGCAGGACACACACAGTGACAACGTATGTGCGAACAAAGGCGGCTGAGTGGGAGTTTTCGATCATTTAAGTGAAGACGAGGACGGGCGACAAGAGACGGAAGGGGAGGGAGGACAAACAGAAAGACGATGGTGCTGGAGTGTGGAGGGTGGGGACAAACTAGGAAAACAGGGGAGGAGGACAAACAGAAAGACCATGGTGCTGGAGTGTGGAGGGTGGGGACAAACTAGGAAAACAGGGGAGGAGGACAAACAGAAAGACCATGGTGCTGGAGTGTGGAGGGTGGGGACAAACTAGGAAAACAGGGGAGGAGGACAAACAGAAAGACGATGGTGCTGGAGTGTGGAGGGTGGGGACAAACTAGGAAAACAGGGGAGGAGGACAAACAGAAAGACGATGGTGCTGGAGTGTGGAGGTGGGGACAAACTAGGAAAACAGGGGAGGAGGACAAACAGAAAGACCATGGTGCTGGAGTGTGGAGGTGGGGACAAACTAGGAAAACAGGGGAGGAGGACAAACAGAAAGACCATGGTGCTGGAGTGTGGAGGGTGGGGACAAACTAGGAAAACAGGGGAGGAGGACAAACAGAAAGACGATGGTGCTGGAGTGTGGAGGGTGGGGACAAACTAGGAAAACAGGGGAGGAGGACAAACAGAAAGACCATGGTGCTGGAGTGTGGAGGGTGGGGACAAACTAGGAAAACAGGGGAGGAGGACAAACAGAAAGACCATGGTGCTGGAGTGTGGAGGGTGGGGACAAACTAGGAAAACAGGGGAGGAGGACAAACAGAAAGACCATGGTGCTGGAGTGTGGAGGTGGGGACAAACTAGGAAAACAGGGGAGGAGGACAAACAGAAAGACCATGGTGCTGGAGTGTGGAGGTGGGGACAAACTAGGAAAACAGGGGAGGAGGACAAACAGAAAGACCATGGTGCTGGAGTGTGGAGGGTGGGGACAAACTAGGAAAACAGGGGAGGAGGACAAACAGAAAGACGATGGTGCTGGAGTGTGGAGGTGGGGACAAACTAGGAAAACAGGGGAGGAGGACAAACTAGGAAAACAGGGGAGGAGGAAAAGAAAGAGACTTACAGCGTTAAAAATCACGTCTATTTCCAGAAAGATGACCCCTTTTGTTGGCCCTGTCAGCTCCTTGCTTTTCAAAGCGTAGGCTTTCCGTTCACCATTTTGAATCTGTGGGAGAGGGACATGACAGCCGTCTGTCTGGCAATGCCCGGCTGAATACACTCTCTGGGCCACCTTTGAACCCCAGCTGCTGCATCTGACAGAGAGCCCAAAACAACTGTGGCAACTCTGACAAGTACCTGTTCATTACCACCACAGCATTGTCAGGGAGATATGAACTATCCTGGGGAATTAGCCCCCCAGGACCGTACATTACCAATGGTGTTTTATTCATTTACCCTCGCTGTCTCTCTCTCTCTCTCTCTCGCTCTTTTCTTTACATCGCTGTCTCTCCTTCTCTCTCGCTCTTACATATCTCTTTCTCTCGTCCTCTCTCGCTCTCTCTCTCTCTTACAGCTCTCTCTCTCACTCTCTCTATTGCTTTGTGCAATGATAACAGTCTCATCCACAGTTGCATCTTGTGTGTTTTTATATCCTCCCCAGTGTTTTTTTTACAGTATTACCCCTAGGGGAGGTGATAGACAGCAGAGACATTTCATCAGGAGGACTCACGTTTAGTAAAGGGATGGCCACTTTACCCAGGAAGTCTGCGCTTCTGTCTCGGTCCTCGTCGTACACTGTCACCTCCAACACCGAGTGGATGTCCTTCACATTACTACTCGCCACAGAACAACCGTTACACCATTACAATCACACATATCACACCCGCATCATAGCATGATGAAACTCCAAGCCTCTATGAGCTTTGTACTCAACTAATAAAGAGTGTGAGAGTTGTATGAGGAAAGGAATTGTGGCTAGGAAATGTCATCTTTGAAAAGTAGGCTAGGGAGGAGAAGACTGATGGAAAGAATAGAGGTTTCTCTTAAAGAAAGAGAGACACGGCGCCACTCAAAGGACGACCAAATTACCCAGCTTTCCCTGGGAATTCACTTGCGTATTTCCCTGTAAGGAAGGCTGAAATAATATATATATATATTTTGACTATGTACATACATTTATATATATATATATATATATATATATATATATATATATATATATATATATATATATATATATATATATATATATATATATATATATATATATATATATATATATATATATATATATATATATATATATATATAAATATATAAATGTATGTACATAGTCATGTACAGAATCCAATTATGGCATGTCAATCAAAATAAAAATGTATAGGAGGAATGATTTATAAGGGGATAAAACCTAGACCTCTGAATTTAAATCTCAACGATGTACTAGCATTAGCTATATTTTCTATGAGATATATAGATTCATGAATATATGATATGTTCTCACTGTCAAATAAATAGATTTGGACTATTTACAGTAGGCTAAGTGCAAACGCTGTGCCATGCTTTGCCAGTTGAATGAAACGCGTAGTAATGACAGTGTTTGATCATATTATACAATCAAGATGTTTAAGAAAATGTGCTTTATCCAAACAATGATCATGTAGATTTTGCAGAAATAGAGAGAACTAGAAATAACATAATTGACAAACAGAGAGATCATCATGTGCATCCCAAAATAGTATTCACATAGTAATCCTTACATTTTACAATGTCCTTTGGCAAATGTGACAAATAGTGGCATAACAGGAAACGGCTAATAACTGGAAGTATGAATTATAACACATGTTTTTAAAACATCTTAAATGATTAGTAATAGCTATGATTGTTTTTTATAACCATGCCTCGTTATGATAATGTGCTATAGTTATGGGTACTGTAATACCTGTACTGTAATACTACTTCAAAATAGTTGCAACACAATTCAATAAATGTGCATGTGTGCACATATATGAAGTACTGGCATATGTCAGAGAGTGAGAAAGACAGACAGAAAGAGAGATCCCAGGGAGAGCCCACCCAGCATGAGATCAGGATGGGTATGTGGCAACACATGGTACAGAAGTGCACTCACAAGGTGAAGACCTTGTTCCACTCGGGGTTGAGGTTCTTGTAGACCGTGTGTGTCTGTAGCCGATCGTTACTCAGTTCCACCACACAGAAGGGGTCACTCTTCCCTGTGAAGGGTAGACAGACAGACACAGAGAGAGAGATTATTTTGGAACGTCTGTGAGTGTAAAGTTTATTGTTAATTTCACTTTTGTATATTATCTACTTCACTTGCTTTGGCAATGTTAACATATGTTGCCATTGCCAAATAAAGCCCCTTGAACTGAAATTGAATTGAAATGGAGAGACATGGTGATAAAAAGAGTAGCACTAATAACGGTCTTGTTTACTCCGGTCTAATCCAGTGTCTGTGGCCTACAGATGAGGTGCTGGTGCTTAGCAGTAGCATTAGGGGAAATATTCTACCTGATAAAGAGGAGCAGAGGAAGAGCCAGGAGCTGAACAGAGAATTACCATCCAGTCCTTACCCTCCTCTCCCTTCTCATGACAGCTCGAGCCACCATTTATCACCGGCAGTAATGATGTGATGAATTCATTTCACCCCACGCTACACCATACCACTGGCCCTGCTACAGGGATCCTGGTGCTCGGACTCCACCAGATAAGCACTAAGGAAACACTTCCCTGGGCACCGGCGAGGATGGAATAGATAGGGGGGAGAGCGAAGACATCTTATCTGACAGGGATGTGTCTGAGAAGAGGGAGGGGGGAGAGAGAAGACATCTTGTCTGACAGAGATGGGGCTGAGAAGAGGAAGGGGGAAGAGAGAAGACATCTTGTCTGACAGGGATGGGGCTGAGAAGAGGGAGGGGGAGAGAGAAGACATCTTGTCTGACAGGGATGGGGCTGAGAAGAGGGAGGGGGAGAGAGGACATCTTGTCTGACAGGGATGGGGCTGAGAAGAGGGAGGGGGAGAGAGGACATCTTGTATGACAGGGATGGGGCTGAGAAGAGGGAGGGGGAGAGAGAAGACATCTTGTCTGACAGGGATGGGGCTGAGAAGAGGGAGGGGGAGAGAGAAGACATCTTGTCTGACAGGGATGGGGCTGAGAAGAGGGAGGGGGAGAGAGGACATCTTGTCTGACAGGGATGGGGCTGAGAAGAGGGAGGGGGAGAGAGGACATCTTGTCTGACAGGGATGGGGCTGAGAAGAGGGAGGGGGAGAGAGCAGACATCTTGTCTGACAGGGATGGGGCTGAGAAGAGGGAGGGGGAGAGAGAAGACATCTTGTCTGACAGGGATGGGGCTGAGAAGAGGGAGGGGGAGAGAGGACATCTTGTCTGACAGGGATGGGGCTGAGAAGAGGGAGGTGGAGAGAGGACATCTTGTCTGACAGGGATGGGGCTGAGAAGAGGGAGGGGGAGAGAGAAGACATCTTGTCTGACAGGGATGGGGCTGAGAAGAGGGAGGGGGAGAGAGGAGACATCTTGTCTGACAGGGATTGGGCTGAGAAGAGGGAGGGGGGATAGAGAAGACATCTTGTCTGACAGGGATGGGGCTGAGAAGAGGGAGGGGGGAGAGAGAAGACATCTTGTCTGACAGGGATGGGGCTGAGAAGAGGGAGGGGGGAGAGAGAAGACATCTTGTCTGACAGGGATGGGGCTGAGAAGAGGGAGGGGGGAGAGAGGAGACATCTTGTCTGACAGGGATGGGGCTGAGAAGAGGGAGGGGGAGACATCTTGTCTGACAGGGATGGGGCTGAGAAGAGGGAGGGGGAAGAGAGAAGACATCTTGTCTGACAGGGATGGGGCTGAGAAGAGGGAGGGGGAAGAGAGAAGACATATTGTCTGACAGGGATGGGGCTGAGAAGAGGGAGGGGGGAGAGAGAAGACATCTTGTCTGACAGGGATGGGGCTGAGAAGAGGGAGGGGGGATAGAGAAGACATCTTGTCTGACAGGGATGGGGCTGAGAAGAGGGAGGGGGGAGAGAGAAGACATCTTGTCTGACAGGGATGGGGCTGAGAAGAGGGAGGCGGGTGGAGGCTGAACAGAGGAACATGGAGGTGTGGAGGCTGAACAGAGGAACATGGAGGAGTGGAGGCTGAACAGAGGAACATGGAGGTGTGGAGGCTGAACAGGGGAACATGGAGGTGTGGAGGCTGAACAGAGGAACATGGAGGTGTGGAGGCTGAACAGGGGAACATGGAGGTGTGGAGGCTGAACAGAGGAACATGGAGGTGTGGAGGCTGAACAGAGGAACATGGAGGTCTGGATGCTGAACAGAGGAACATGGAGGTTTGGAGGCTGAACAGAGGAACATGGAGGTCTGGATACTGAACAGAGGAACATGGAGGTGTGGAGTTGGAGGCTGAACAGAGGAACATGGAGGTGTGGAGGCTGAACATAGACATAATCATTATGGTTGGAACCTTCTCCAGAGACTAGCATACTGTATTAATCACAACAAATGCCCTATATACAGTACTAGTCAAAGGTTTGGACACACCTACTTATTGCAGAATAATAGTGAAGACATCAAAACTATTAAAAAAAAACACATATGGAATCATGTCATAGCCAAAGAAGTGTTACATATTTGATATTCTTCAAAGTATTCAGCCTTTGCCTAAATGACAGCTTTGCACACGCTTGGTATTCTCTCAACCAGCATCATGAGGTAGTCATCTGGAATGCATTTCAATTAACGGGTATGTCTTGTTAAAAGTGTATTTGTGGAATGTCTTTCCTTCTTTAATTGTGTTTGAGCCAATCAGTTGTGTTGTGACAAGGTAGGGGTGGTATACAGAAGATAGCCTTATTTGGTAAAAGACCAAATCCATACTTTGGAAAGAACAGCTTAAATAAACAAAGAGAAATGACAGTCAATCTGTTACGGATACAGGTATCCTGTGTCTGTGTGTATCCTGTGTCTGTGTGTATCCTGTGTGTGTTTCTTTTCTCTCCTTCTCCCCTCACAGGTGAAAATCATTACTCCCCAATCAGTCAACAATCAATCCATCAATCAGAAGACACACCTCCTCCTGTTTCCTACCCTATCACAGTTCCTTCCTCATGGTTTAAAAACCCCATCATTTGTAGATTTCAGGAGAGCTCAATCTTTGTAATGCCATGTTAGTAGATAGCTGTTCTTGATAGATTTCAGTAGCACAATCTCTTTGTAAATGCCATGTATGTAGATCTCTCTCTTTGTGTATTAATTAACCTCCTCTTTTGTTTGAGCACCTCCATAGCACTTTGTCATCACCTGTGAGTATTGTTTTGGTTATGGTGTTTGTTTGTTGCTGGTGGGAAAAAGGGGAAACCAAGACAAGTCGCCCATGGGCATACACTACCCGCAGGTAAACTTTGTTAAAACACACTAGTTAGAACTGGGCGGACCACCCACTGTATTTTTGGTTAGTTAGTTAGCTGTTGTTGAAATAGGCTAGTCTAGCTTAGGGGTGTTTTTGCATATTTGTTTCTTTCCTTGGGTCCAGCTCAGCCCCTTTTCCTGCTCCCCCCCCCATTACCGAGTGTTTATAATAAACCCTGAGTTTGACGGTATTATTTCGGTTGTCGTGGTTATTTCGTTCACTTTTACTTTGTCACTATTATAATTTACATGAGTTATGTTACGGGTCTCACTACCATCCCCCCTAGACTGTCGGGCCAAAAGAGATTCGTAACATAAGTGGGGGCTCATCCGGGATATGTCTTTACTGACACCCATGCCGCTCATGTAGATTGTTGTAGTGGTATAGTTCAGTGTTGAGCGTCATAGCTGAAGTAGCATTAGTGTTTGCTATTTTCGTTGGCTCTTGTGAAGTAGTGTAAGATGGCTACTTTTGATTTGAAGTCCTTTTTGGATAATCCTTCGTGGGAGGTTTTTGATAAATGTCGTAGAGTTGATTTAATGACCTTGGCTGACCATTACTCAATATCGATTCCGCAGAGTGTAGTTAAGGCAGAGGTTAAACAGCTAGTGTTAAATGTATTGTTGGAAGAGCAGGTGCTTGTGTTACCGCTGCCTGAGTCTACTAACCCTGTAGGGGATGTAACTGCTCCTATAAGCCCATTGGTATCTGATAATGAGGGTGAGGCTAAAACACCAGCCACATTGTCCCATTTTGATCCACTCTCCCCACTGTCAAACGGTGATGCCAGAAGGGATGTCCGTTTAGCACAGTTCCAACTAGAGGTGGAAGAGAGCCCAAATTAGGCGAGAGACTCTCCAGTTGGAGATGTGTAAAATTGAGGCAGAAAAAGAACGAGAACAACGGCAGATGATGTGTAAAATTGAGGCAGAAAGAGAACAGCGGCAGATGACGTTTAAAATGCGCCAGATGGAACTGGAGGCAGAGACAGCGAGGCTAGCCTTCGTTCCTACTGTGCCTGTTTGTGAGCCGTCCTCACCTGCTGTGTCCTCAAACACGTTTGACATTAGTAGGCAGATAGCCTTAGTACCTTTGTTCAGAGAGTCGGAGGTTGACTCCTATTTTTGTGTATTTGAGCGTATAGCCGTAGCATTGAAGTGGCCTGAAGAGGTATGGTGCCTATTACTTCAGTGTAAATTAACTGGTAAAGCCCAAGAGGTTTTGTCAGCGCTACCTCTGGAGGACAGTTTGAATTATGAAGTGGTCAAAGCTACTGTTCTTCGTGCCTATGAGCTTGTGCCTGAGGCATACCGACAGAGATTTAGGTCTCATAGAAAGTCTTCTAGTAAGACTTATGTGGAATTTGCTAGAGACAAGGGAAATCTGTTTGATAAATGGCATGCTGCTAGTAAGGTAACTGATTTCAACTCTCTCCGGGAGTTAATCTTGTTGGAAGAGTTTAAAAATTGCTTACCCGAACGCATTGTAGTTTACCTAAACGAACAGAAAGTATCCTCCCTGGCAGAAGCGTCTGTGTTGGCAGACGAGTTTGTGTTGACGCACAAGAGTGTGTTTTCGGCTCAAACTGAGAGTAGAACCACTGAGTTTCCTACCTTTAGCCCTAGTCGGCCCGCAGTAGTATATCAAGCACGCCAGAAGAATGAGCGCTCCTGTTTCTATTGTCATAAAGTGGGACATATGATTAATGATTGCTTCCTGCTTAAACGCAAACAAGGGATGCCTCTTCGTGCCAAGCCGCCAACAGGTGTTGGTCTAATTCGTACGGTTGTGAGGTCTGCAACAAAACAGGTGCCTCAGGGTAACTGTAGTTTGAAAGACCCAGTCCCCGACCGCAGTTATGAACCATTCATTTTCGAGGGGTTTGTGTCCCTAGAGAATGACGAAGCGTCTCAGCGTCCGGTTAAAATCCTTAGAGATACTGGTGCGGCGCAGTCGTTTATATTGTCTGATGTGTTGCCCTTATCTGACGATACATACTGTGGTTCCAGTGTGTTAGTGCAGGGTATTGAAATGGGTTTTGTCCCAGTGCCGTTGCACTTTGTGAAAGTACACTCTGAGTTAATCAGTGGAATATTCAGAGTGGGGGTATGTCCTATGTTGCCAGTGAAAGGTGTGACCTTTATACTGGGTAACGATATTTCCGGAGGAAAGGTAGTACCCGTATTGGAAGTATTGGATAAAAGTGACCACTCTCTCTCGAATGAGTTGGCACAGAGTTATCCACATGTGTTCCCCGCTTGTGCTGTCACTCGTGCTCAGGCACTACAAGAGGGTGACGTGATAGATTTGTCAAACACTGTTCTGTTCAAAGAGGATGATCAAGAGGATGGATTGTGTGATACCTCTGAGAAGTTGATCACCTCTGACAAACAGCCCAGGAAAGAATTAAAGAACGTTGAACTTATTGCTGATGCAATACAGTTACCAGTTACTCGTGAGCAGCTGATTGCTAACCAAAAGGTTGACAACAAGCTTGCTAAATGTTTTTCTAGTGTTGTCTCGTTAGAAGAGGTGAAGAAGAAGAATGTGGCTTACTTCATTGATGGTAATCTCCTCATGCGTAAATGGAAATCCCATGTTGACGCGGGTGGAGATTGGAATGCTGTTTACCAAATAGTGATTCCTACAGCCTTTCGACAAAATGTGTTATCCCTTGCTCATGATCACCAGTGGTCTGGTCATTTAGGAATTACAAAGACGTATGATCGGATCCTTCGACATTTCTTTTGGCCAGGTTTAAAACAAGATGTGGCTCAGTTCTGTCGGACATGCCACACCTGTCAGATAACAGGAAAACCAAATCAGGTTATTCCTCCTGCTCCTCTTTGTCCTATACCTGTCATAGGTGAACCATTTGAGCATGTGGTGGTTGATTGTGTCGGACCGTTACCGAAGACAAAATCGGGTAACCAGTTTTTGTTAACGATAATGTGTATGGCTACAAGATACCCCGAGGCTATTCCTCTGAGAAGGATTACAGCTCCGATAGTGAGTAAAGCCTTAATAAAATTCTTCACGACATTCGGGTTACCTAAGGTGGTACAAAGCGATCAAGGTACCAATTTCCTATCCAAGCTCTTCAAGCAGGTGTTGAAATCCTTATCAATTACGCACCGTGTATCAAGCGCCTATCACCCAGAGTCTCAGGGTGCGCTTGAAAGATGGCATCAGACACTGAAGTCTATGCTACGTAAATATTGTTTGGAATCTGAGAAAGATTGGGATGAGGGAGTTCCTCTAGTTTTGTTTGCTGCTCGTGAAACTGTGCAGGAGTCCCTAGGTTTCAGCCCGGCTGAACTAGTGTTTGGTCACACAGTAAGAGGACCAATGAAAGTCCTTAAAGAACAGTTCTTGTCCCAAGAGTTGTGTACCAGAGATGAGAATGTGTTGGACTATGTTAGTCGCTTTCGTGAGCGCCTACACCAAGCTTGTGCTCTTGCAAAGGAAGCTCTGTCTTCCTCACAGAGGAGCATGAAAAGACACTATGATAAAGAGGCTGTTTCTCGTCCACTACAGCCAGGTGACCAAGTACTGGTGTTATTACCTGTTCCAGGATCTTCACTGTCAGCTCGTTTCTCTGGTCCTTATTTAATTGAAAAGAAAATAAGTGAAACTGACTATGTGCTTCAAACTCCTGATAGAAAACGCCAATCTCGTGTGTGTCACATTAACATGTTGAAAGCATACCACACCCGACCCATCACACAGTTAAATAGTTCAAAAACAGAGGAAGGTACTGCTGTCTCCTCTGCTACTACTGCGATGATAGTGGACTGTCATATTGATGATGTTGATGGCTTGGAGTTGCGCAATACTCAGCAGCAGTGTGTTAGATTGCCCAACTCAGAAATGCTGCTGTCTATCCAGTCAGGTCTGGTTCATTTAACGGATGGACAGGCTAATGATATTGTGAGGCTACTACACAGTTTTCCATGTCTCTTTAATGACGTTCCTACTCGCACAAATGTGTTGGAACATGACATTAATGTTGGAAATGCTACACCTATCAAGCAACACCCATATCGTATCAACGCTTCCAAGAGGAAGATAATGAGGGATGAGGTGAGATATTTGTTGGAGAATGACCTGGCTAAGCCAAGTTCAAGCCCTTGGAGTTCTCCTTGCATTCTGGTTCCTAAACCTGATGGTACGTCCAGGTTATGTACGGATTATCGAAAGGTAAATTCTGTCACAATGCCAGATTCGTTCCCGTTACCCAGACTGGACGACTGTATCGACACTATTGGTGCTGCTAAGTATGTGACCAAGTTGGACCTCTTAAAAGGTTACTGGCAGGTTCCGTTAACTTCACGTGCTTCTGAGATTTCTGCCTTTGTGACCCCAGACAACTTCCTTCAGTACTCAGTCATGGCTTTTGGGATGCGAAATGCACCAGCCACTTTCCAACGACTGGTTAACTCTGTATTAGCTGGCGTTCCTAATTGTAGTGCATACCTTGATGACCTAGTGATTTATTCGTCTACGTGGTCAGATCATGTTGACTTGCTAAGGGTAGTATGTGAACGGTTGGCAGCTGCTTCTCTAACCCTGAACTTGGCAAAGTGCGAGTTTGGGAAGGCTACTGTTACCTATCTCGGTAAAGAGGTTGGCCATGGACAGGTGCGCCCTGTTGATGCCAAGGTCTTGGCTATAACTGCATTCCCTGCACCTACCACTAGACGAGAGCTACGCCGCTTTTTAGGGATGGTTGGCTATTACCGTAGCTTCTGTAAAAATTTCTCTGCGGTAGTTGCTCCATTGACTGATTTGCTCAGTCCGGCAAGACCATTTGTGTTGTCCCCTGATTGTAAGAGAGCTTTTGAATCAGCGAAAGCACTCTTATGTAGTACCCC
The DNA here is from genome assembly GCF_045791955.1 of Oncorhynchus clarkii lewisi. Lineage (NCBI taxonomy): Eukaryota > Metazoa > Chordata > Actinopteri > Salmoniformes > Salmonidae > Oncorhynchus > Oncorhynchus clarkii. The sequence continues at coordinate 14,735,480 of NC_092152.1, forward strand.
TGTACTTGCTGCTCCGGATTTTGAACAACCGTTCAAGCTTGAGGTAGATGCTAGTGCCAGAGGTGCTGGTGCTGTTCTACTGCAGCAGGACAAGAGTGGAGTAGATCATCCCGTTTGTTATTTTTCACGTAAATTTAATAAATGTCAAACAAACTATGCGACAATAGAACAAGAAGCTCTTGCTTTGTTGTTGGCTCTGCAATACTTCGAAGTATACATTGGTTCCAGTGCCCTACCAGTGATTGTGTATACTGACCATAACCCCTTAGTTTTTCTCCACCGAATGTACAACCAGAACCAGCGCCTTATGCGTTGGGCGCTGATTGTACAAAATTATAATTTGGAGATCCGCCACAAAAAGGGTTCAGATAATGTGTTGGCAGATGCTTTGTCTCGTGTGTGAAGATGATTTCTGTATGTTTTGCAAGGTTGTTGATTTGTTGTGAGTGTTCATTTAAATACTGTAGTCGCAATCCCCCCTAGGGTTGCTCTTTTAAGGGTGGGAGTGTTACGGATACAGGTATCCTGTGTCTGTGTGTATCCTGTGTCTGTGTGTATCCTGTGTGTGTTTCTTTTCTCTCCTTCTCCCCTCACAGGTGAAAATCATTACTCCCCAATCAGTCAACAATCAATCCATCAATCAGAAGACACACCTCCTCCTGTTTCCTACCCTATCACAGTTCCTTCCTCATGGTTTAAAAACCCCATCATTTGTAGATTTCAGGAGAGCTCAATCTTTGTAATGCCATGTTAGTAGATAGCTGTTCTTGATAGATTTCAGTAGCACAATCTCTTTGTAAATGCCATGTATGTAGATCTCTCTCTTTGTGTATTAATTAACCTCTTTTGTTTGAGCACCTCCATAGCACTTTGTCATCACCTGTGAGTATTGTTTTGGTTATGGTGTTTGTTTGTTGCTGGTGGGAAAAAGGGGAAACCAAGACAAGTCGCCCATGGGCATACACTACCCGTAGGTAAACTTTGTTAAAACACACTAGTTAGAACTGGGCGGACCACCCACTGTATTTTTGGTTAGTTAGTTAGCTGTTGTTGAAATAGGCTAGTCTAGCTTAGGGGTGTTTTTGCATATTTGTTTCTTTCCTTGGGTCCAGCTCAGCCCCTTTTCCTGCTCCCCCCCCCATTACCGTGTGTTTATAATAAACCCTGAGTTTGACGGTATTATTTCGGTTGTCGTGGTTATTTCGTTCACTTTTACTTTGTCACTATTATAATTTACATGAGTTATGTTACGGGTCTCACTACCATCCCCCCTAGACTGTCGGGCCAAAAGAGATTCGTAACACAATCAATACTTAAGACATGAAGGTCAGTCAACGCGGGAAAGTTCAAGAACTTTGAAAGTTTCTTCAAGTACGGCCGCAAAAACAATCAAGCGCTACGATGAAACTGGCTCTCATGAGGACCGCCACAGGGAAGGAAGACCCAGAGTTACTACTGCTTCAGAGAATAAGTTCATTAGAATTAACTGCACCTTAAATGGAGATTTGCTTCTGCCAAGAAACACGAGCAATGGACATTAGACTGGTGGAAATCTGTCCTTTGGTCTGATGAGTCCAAATTTGAGATTTTTGGTTGCAACCACAGTCTCTTTGTGAGACGCAGAATAGGTGAATAGATGATCTCCGCATGTGCAGTTCCCACCGTGAAGCACGGAGGAGGAGGTGTGATGGTGTGGGAGTACTTTTCTGGTGACAGTGATTTATTTAGAATTCAAAGCACACTTAACTAGCATGGCTACCACAGCATTCTGCAATGATACGCCATCCTATCTGGTTCGCACTTAGTGGGTCTATCATTTGTTTTTCAACAGGACAATGACCCAACACACCCCCAGGCTGTGTAAGGACTATTTGACCAAGAAGGAGAGTGATGGAGTGCTGCATCAGATGACCTGGCCTCTACAATCTCCCGACATCAACCCAATTGAGATGGTTTGGGATGAGTTGGACTGCAGAGTGAAGGAAAAGCAGCCAACATGTGCTCAGCATACAGTATGTGGGAACTCCTTTAAGACTGTTGGAAAAGCATCCGGTTGAGAGAATGCCAAGAGTGTGTAAAGCTGTCGTAAAGGCAGAAGAATCTCAAAGAATCTCAAATTACTGAAGTATATTTTCATTTGTTTACACTTTTTTGGTTAGTGTGTGTTTTGGGTGTGTTTCATAGTTTTGATGTCTTCACTATTATTCTACAATGTAAAAAATAAAGAGAAACCCTTGAATGAGTAGGTGTGTCCAAACTTTTGACTGGTACTGTATATATTTATATATTCCTATATTTGTGTGTGTATATATATATACAGTACCAGTCAAAAGTTCCTTTATTTTCTTTACTCTCCTACATGATATGTTCTGTGTTTGTGTATGGAAATACATGTTACTGTTTCTTTGTAAATTGAAAGGACTGCCCCTTCCTCCCCACACATGCACACATTTCATTTACCATTCATAACAACAAACACTTAACTACAGCTTTGATCTTAACTGTTGGGAACACTGTTTCTGTTTGTTCAATCATATCACTCTTAAAATGCTAGGTCAGGAAGAGAGAGAAATATCCCATTCAAAGTCCCCAAGAGCGTGATTTAAAATAAAATTACTTTAGAGTACATTGCTTTTAATAATGAAGTTCAGAACAGAAAAAATGGGGTTCAATGTGAGGTTGAATTTAGGTTCATTCATAAACTCCCTGTTGAGGCGGAGCATAGATTACGACTCTATTGACTGTGATAAGGACAGCACAGAGGGAGAGTGAAACAGAAGTCACTGTGATAAGGACAGCACAGAGGGAGAGTGAAACAGAAGTCACTGTGATAAGGACAGCACAGAGGGAGAGTGAAACAGAAGTCACTGTGATAAGGACAGCACAGAGGGAGAGTGAAACAGAAGTCACTGTGATAAGGACAGCACAGAGGGAGAGTGAAACAGAAGTCACTGTGATAAGGACAACACAGAGGGAGAGTGAAACAGAAGTCACTGTGATAAGGACAGCACAGAGGGAGCGTGAAACAGAAGTCACTGTGATAAGGACAGCACAGAGGGAGAGTGAAACAGAAGTCACTGTGATAAGGACAGCACAGAGGGAGAGTGAAACAGAAGTCACTGTGATAAGGACAGCACAGAGGGAGAGTGAAACAGAAGTCACTGTGATAAGGACAGCACAGAGAGAGAGTGAAACAGAAGTCACTGTGATAAGGACAGCACAGAGGGAGCGTGAAACAGAAGTCACTGTGATAAGGACAGCACAGAGGGAGAGTGAAACAGAAGTCACTGTGATAAGGACAGCACAGAGGGAGCGTGAAACAGAAGTCACTGTGATAAGGACAGCACAGAGGGAGAGCGAAACAGAAGTCACTGTGATAAGGACAGCACAGAGGGAGCGTGAAACAGAAGTCACTGTGATAAGGACAGCACAGAGGGAGAGTGAAACAGAAGTCACTGTGATAAGGACAGCACAGAGGGAGAGTGAAACAGAAATCACCGTGATAAGGACAGCACAGAGGGAGAGTGAAACAGAAGTCACTGTGATCAATGCCTCTCACATCTAATTGTGACACATATCAATCTGCAGGTATACACTTCCTGTTGATATTGACACTCAATCCTACATCAGTATACACAGAATAATACAGTATCAGTCATCAGACTGTTTACCTTTACAACATGACTGTCCTTAGAGATCCTCATTATTCTCTATGTTAGGCAAGATAAAAAAAAATCATAGTAAAAATGTATGACAAGAAAGATGTCAAGAAAGAAGAAAAGTGTATTTAATATTGAGAAAACATTTGGGCTTTGAGTACAATGATGATACATAACTAATATTTTGTTTTTTTGAGGATTCATTTTCTAAATGTTGAACAATATACTGTCTTCCTTAATAACTGCAACCACATTCAATTGTTCACAATATTTCCGTAGTCACTAGAATATTCAACACAATACTCTCGAATTAGCTAGAATTGACTGAAATTCAATCACTAAAATGTATTCAAATGGTTTGAAGAGAAAGGTGTGCTCCTTTAATAATATGCAGGCAATGTGGCGGTGGTGGTGAGTGGATGTCACTGGTGATGAACTTTCACCTTATTGGAGAGCACCAGAGGAGGTTGTCCCAGCCAATTACCCACTAGGGTTTGAGGGCTACTTTGACGGTCCAGATACACCATAGCTCCTCCCTGGCTTCATTTTCCATATTCTGGGTTCACGGCGAGACCTTTAACCTCATTTCAGACAGCAATAAGATGAGCGTGTTAAACTGAGTTAAAACAACACGGTAGAACTGAGATGATGCCGTTGGCTCCCAGTTCCTTTTGGAGCTGTTAAAAAGGAAAGCATACGGCAGTGTCTGGGAGTCTAAATGCTTCACTTACTGTCGTTACTATGGAAAAAATATATGCACGTCTAACTGTAAGTCACTTTGGATCAAAGAGGCTAAATGACATATACATCATCATTACTCTCCTCAGTATTCCACTGTCAGTCAAGTGCATGATTGCACCCTCGCAAGGTGTTCATACATGTTATTCACTATCTGTTACACAGTAATGTTGATGCCTCAGCAGCTCAACTCAATGCACTTTTTACTGTATCACAAAATACCAGTACAAAGATCGATCCTGAGGGAATCTGCAAACTACTTCTACTATTGACGCAGTACATGAATGTGTTTGGCCCCTCCATTGAGAAGGTGCTGTGTGTTGCTGAAAGGCTGGAACATTAAGGGAGGTACTCACACGGGTAAGAGCACCTCATCAAATGGGATTGTTGGTTTTAGAGACTATATTCAGTTATTTGCCTGGGCTAGAGTAGAGGTACTCCATGTAAACGCCACAATTAGAGGTATGGGACAGACTGCCACACAGGGAGAGAGGGGGATGGAAAGACGGGAGGGGCGAGGAGAGAGGGGGATATGAATGGGAGTGGAATGGAAAAACGCTTTCTCACAGTACCCCCCCTCTATCTCCATTAAAGCCTGTGTGTGTTCCTCTGTGGCCTGCTACCTTGCTCCTGACACCTCTCTCATGCTGGCCAGCTGTGGAGGGTCTGCATGCAGTGTGGGTGAGGACCCTTAAAGGAGCTCTTAAAGGGGCTTTGTCTCTGAGAGTGTGTGTGTGGGGCCACCAGGCAGACCCAAAGTGTGAAATCAAAGCTCATGAGCCCTTCCATTCCATTGGGAACACCACACGCACACGCACACACACACACACACACACACACACACACACACACACACACACACAGCCTGGCAAGGCGAATGGGTCAGTGTGGTGGACCGGGCCATCTGAGTGGGTTGGAAATAAAGGATGGACCAAACCATCGGACAGATGGGGTAATTGATGGGCTGAACAGTCTGTGGAGGTGGGATTAGTGGAGGGAAGGGACCACTTTAAAAGTTAGGGGTGCTATTGCGAAGTTGAGGGTGGAGAGGACAACCTAACAGTGAGAGCGAGAGAGAGAAAGACTCAAAATGGTGATACTTGACAGTGTCTAGCTCTCACATCAACAATGCTACCAGAGGCCCCTGCATGGAAAAAGAGGACCCACAACTTCACTCAAATGACATTTCAGGCTATGCACTTCTGTTGAACTAAGTGGTTCGATGGCTAGCCTATGCACTTCACTTTCGCAGTCCATATTTTTCCATCACAACACTTGTAACTCTTGTTGCAACCCAGATGGAGGAATGACAAGACAGCGAGGCAAAGATGTTGTTGCTTAAGGTCTGATCTGAAAGTGACCTGAATACTTTACTGTAGAGTAGCTACAGCAAACCCCAGACTGAGCTATGAGTACTGTATTGAGGTCAGCAGGGATTTCCATTTGTTTCTCCGGTAATAAACAAAGGCAGAGCCATTAGGCCTTGCTCCAACCAGAAAATGAAAGACTACGGCAGCTCTATCTGCTCATGTGTGTGAGTCCTCTCCCCTGAGTGAGGCCAAACTAACTCAGTCCCACTTATTTTCCATTAGATAACACACACTGTGAAAAAGTCAAGTAGTTCTCTCTACTGTATACCTCATTAAAAGTAAGAAGTAATGGAGAAACAAGGATGCAAGAGAAACGTTTCTCCCCTAGATTCATTTCAATCTCCCCAAAATAAATCTGGTTCTAAATGAGATGTTCTGTAATCTAGATACGATCTCTAAGGGTTCTTATTGGCCATTGTCAATGACACCAAATTGATAGATTGATGTTTTATTATACATTAGGCATGGGAAGAATACATTTTGTGGAAACATACAGACCAGCGGGAGTGCCGTTTAGCAACAGACAACAGAAGTTATTCGCTCTTCATAGCAGAGAAGAAGATTTTAATGTCATTTGAAGAGGTTTTAGTTGACTTACCTGTGACGTCTGCTGCCATCAGCCCCTCTGATCTGATGACCTTAACCTGGACCACTCCCACATCCTTCAGGTTGTGGAACGACCTCAGCACACTCTGCAGGTTAGAGGTCAGAGGTCAGGGGTGATGGGTACATTGAGTACATTAAGCTGTGGGAAACAGTTCAGGACAGTTCAATTTACCACTGACATCCAAACGGTCACATTAAGTGAAGTCGAAAGGGCAAAATGTATTTTCATTGCCCAGCCAGTCGACGATCTTCCCTTCTCTCTCTTTTCTTTAGTTTAACACACAGGCACTATGTTCAGAAGAATGCCATTACCTTTTCTGTTTTGTGTGAACGAGTGAGAGAGAGAGAGAGAGAGAGAGAGAGAGAGAGAGAGAGAGAGAGAGAGAGAGAGAGAGAAAGAGCTAGAGAAATACAGGGAGCGAGAGAGTAAAACACACGCCATTTACTGATAGATGTCATATAGAAAAATTGCTCAGACACTTCCCACTTCCACTGAGGCGTGACTGGGATTCAGGCAGTGATGTGATAGTTACTGGGCACCATCACATATTTACTGGTCATACTGGTGTACACACACACACACACACACACACACACACACACACACACACACACACACACACACACACACACACACACACACACACACACACACACACACACACACACACACACACACACACACACACACACACACACACACACACAATCACACTCTACAGGGTACAGTGATCATCTCTCGACTGTATGATGATGAAACCAGCCCAGTCTGCTGTGACTTTTTCTATCACTCAATGAAAACACACATCTCCATGTTAGTGGCAGCCTCATTGTCCCTTCACAGAGGTCAGATAGGACACAGGACAAGCCTGGCAGCGTATATGTATGGACAAGTCTAGCAGATAAAGGAAAGAGCTGAGGAGGTGCAATCACACACATACACACACACACACACACAGCCCTGCACTGAGAGCCATGCTGGCGTGTCTTAAAAGCAGAGAAAACACACTTCACTTCAATTTATTTCTCTCTCTGGCAATAACCCCCTTACATACCCAGAGGAATAATTATAATTTACATTTCAGAGTCAGGGCCAGGCTACAGACTTAATTTATTATAAACTCAGTCAGCCTCTGCCTGTTTCCAGCGATATTATTGTTGAAATGCCTTAGAATGAAGATGAGAGGAGAGGAAGGAGAAGGGGAGAAAAACCTTTCCACATAAGTTTAATACATGATTTCTCTGAAGATATGACAGCTTATTATTTGTGATTATTGAGGACGGCCTAAAAAGAGAGAGAGAGACAGAGAGATAGAGAGAGAGAGAGAGAGAGAGAGAGAGAGAGAGAGAGAGAGAGAGAGACAGAGAGACAGAGAGATAGAGAGGGAGAGAGAGACAGAAAAAACATGGCTGATTTGTGAAGCCGGAACATTTCCATAGCAGAGGAATTTCTGATTTGCAGGGCTGCCTTTTCAGGCCCTCTCAATAGACAGGCAGATAGATTGAAAAGCTCAGGAGATGAGGCCTCTTTATTTTTTTAATGAAAGGCTGTAGAATATATTTTCCCACCCTCCAATACATCCTCCCCCACCTCTCATCCTCCCCCACCTCTCATCCCCCCCACCTCCCATCCTCCCCACCTCCCATCCTCCCCCACCTCCCATCCTCCCCCCACCTCCCATCCTCCCTCCACCTCCCATCCTCCCCCACCTCTCATCCTCCCCCACCTCTCATCCTCCCCCAACTCATATCCTCCCTCACCTCCCCCATCTCCCATCCTCCCCCACCACCCATCCTTCCCCACCTCCCATCCTCCCCCAGCTCCCATCCTCCCCCACCTCTCATCCTCCCCCAACTCATATCCTCCCTCACCTCCCCCATCTCCCATCCTCCCCCACCACCCATCCTTCCCCACCTCCCATCCTCCCCCAGCTCCCATCCTCCCCCACCTCTCATCCTCCCCCACCTCTCACCCTCCCCCACCTCTCACCCCCCCACCTCCCATCCTCCCCCACCTCCCAACCTCCCCCCACCTCCCATCCTCCCCCAGCTCCCATCCTCCCCCACCTCTCATCCTCCCCTAACTTCCATCCTCCCTCACCTCCCCCATCTCCCATCCTCCCCCACCACCCATCCTTCCCCACCTCCCATCCTCACCCCCCTCCCATCCTCCCCCACATCTCACCTCCCATCCTCCCCCACATCCCTTCTCCCATCCTCCCATCCCCCCCCCCTCCCAGCTACCAACCTCCCCATGTCCCATCCTCCCCACCTCCCATCCTCCCATTCTTCCCCACCTCCCCCACCTCCCATCCTCCCAGCTACCAAGCTGAGGAGGCTCGCTCACTCTGGGTTCAGCCTAGCCCCATTACTGTTGAAGAGGATCCACCCACCCATCCACCACCCCCTACCCGCCAGTAGGGACTAGGGATCGGGAGGTGGGGGGGTGCATGTGGCGAGAAAGGGGGGTTGGTTATATGGCGGGGCCCCAGCTTGACTGACAGCTTGTCACCGTGACGTCTTATTCCATCTCTGTTGTGGAGAAAATGAATGTCAGCGCGCCGGGCCTTATGACTCGCTGTCATCTTGGAGGTGCCTCACCTTTTATCAACACTCCAAATAACATTTCATCCCCACCGACTGCCGGCTGGACAATCCGGTCAGGGGACATTCAATCGGATGACTGTGAAATGTCATAATAAAAATGGAATGCTAAGAGCTTCCTCCTCCTCCTCTCTCTTCCCTTTCTCTACATCTCTCTCTACCTCTTCTTCTCTGTGTGGGTTGAGGCTCTGAGTTGTGGGGGTGTATGGGGTTGTTATGGGGGTGTATGGGGTTGTTATGGGGGTGTATGGGGTTGTTATGGGGTTGTTATGGGGGTGTATGGGGTTGTTATGGGGGTGTATGGGGTTGTTATGGGGTGTTATAAGGTATAGGAGCTGGTGGAGTGGAGTGGCAGCACTTGAGGAGAGGTCAGTGTGTCCCCCTCCACAGGTCCATTAAGACACATCAGTCCAGGTCCTTCTTGGCAATTAGTATGTATACATCCCACCTCACAGCTAGAGACACCAGTCCTCCAGCACCTCACAGCTAGAGACACCAGTCCTTCAGCACCTCACAGCTAGAGATACCAGTCCTCCAGCACCTCACAGCTAGAGACACCAGTCCTCCAGGACCTCACAGCTAGAGACACCAGTCCTCCAGCACCTCACAGCTAGAGAGACACCAGTCCTCCAGCACCTCACAGCTAGAGGCACCAGTCCTCCAGCACCTTACATATAGAGAGACACCAGTCCTCCAGCACCTCACAGCTAGAGACACCAGTCCTCCAGCACCTCACAGCTAGAGACACCAGTCCTTCAGCACCTCACAGCTAGAGATACCAGTCCTACAGCACCTCACAGCTAGAGACACCAGTCCTCCAGGACCTCACAGCTAGAGACACCAGTCCTCCAGCACCTCACAGCTAGAGAGACACCAGTCCTCCAGCACCTCACAGCTAGAGGCACCAGTCCTCCAGCACCTCACATATAGAGAGACCAGTCCTCCAGCACCTCACAGCTAGAGACACCAGTCCTCCAGCATCTCACAGCTAGAGACACCAGTCCTCCAGCACCTCACAGCTAGAGACACCAGTCCTCCAGCACCTCACAGCTAGAGACACCAGTCCTCCAGCACCTCACAGCTAGAGACACCAGTCCTCCAGCACCTCACAGCTAGAGACACCAGTCCTCCAGCACCTCACAGCTAGAGACACCAGTCCTCCAGCACCTCACGGCTAGAGACACCAATGCTCCAGCACCTCACAGCTAGAGAGACACCAGTCCTCCAGTCTGTTCGTAATTAACAACCACAATAGACAGAATGGCATCCAAACCTATTCCAGGGGGGAATAACAGCTATAAGCCCACCCGCGTGGCTCTTCATCAAACAGACCAAAGCCTAGGGCCAGACTATAATGGAGACACACACATTACAATAAGCCATATAGGATGAGAAAAGGGACTTGGAGAAACCCAGCGTCTCCAGAGTCCACTCTCAGGTGTGTATTATCAGTTCTCTTCAATGGGGGCAGATTAATGGGAGGGAAACGCCTGCATTGTAGGCTGACCTCGGAAAGCACTTTAAACGGGCTAATGTCTTCTTCCTTCTGCTGCCTCACCATTTACACAGGGACTTACCGTGGAGGGAGGAGGGTCTTGTCAGGCAGCCAGCTGAAAGCTGAAAGTCATCTGATATGACTGTGCTGTGTTAATGATGTTGGGCCGGGCCAGTAGTGAGAAGTCAGGGACAGGTCGTTCCTCGACCATACGTTTTTAAGGAGCAATCTTCTTTGCTTCAAAGCCCAGGCGCTATGACGATGATAATGCATGGCACTTGAAACCCTCACCAACCCCCTTCCCTAAATAGCTTACTGGTTGGCTGGTTGATAGGGGGTGGGAGGTGGGGGTGAAGGCTAGGTGGTGTGTTAGGGAGGTTGTAGTGATTAGTACTAGTGGGTGTTTTGTACGGCTGTCTGCTAGACAGCTGATTCCGAACTGATGATATCAGGGAATACATTCGCCCGACGCTTCACACACATACACACACACACACATATTCATGAACATATGCACAGACACACTGAGACACACACACAGACGTACACACACAGGGGCGTGCACACACACACACCCACACTCGGACTAATTTGCTTTGGGTATTGTACAGCATTAGTACCAGCACTTGCTGTTATCTGTGTGTCTTGATAAGGTACATCTTTATTAAATTCTCTCATTAAAAGGGCATCAGTCAGGAGAAAAGGAATACGCTAATGGAGGCAGTCCTCTTCAAACCAAACCACACTGTCCCCCTCCAACTGAAGAACCTACATAGAGAGACGAAGAGCATTACCTACACAGAGAGACAGAGAGCAGAACCTACACAGAGAGACGAAGAGCAGAACCTAGACAGAAAGACGAAGAGCAGAACCTACACAGAGACGAAGAGCAGAATCTACACAGAGAGACGAATAGCAGAACCTACACAGAGAGACAGAGAGCAGAACCTACACAGAGAGAGACGAAGAGCAGAATCTACACAGAGAGACGAATAGCAGAACCTTCACAGAGAGACAGAGAGCAGAACCTACACAGAAAGACGAAGAGCAGAACCTACACAGAGACGAAGAGCAGAATCTACACAGAGACGAATAGCAGAACCTACACAGAGAGACAGAGAGCAGAACCTACACAGAGAGAGACGAAGAGCAGAATCTACACAGCGAGACGAATAGCAGAACCTACACAGAGAGACAGAGAGCAGAACCTACACAGAGAGACAGAGAGCAGAACCTACACAGAGAGACAGAGAGCAGAACCTACACAGAGAGACAGAGAGCAGAACCTACACAGAGAGACAGAGAGCAAGCATGAAAACGAGGGAAAGAAAATGTATCTTGTTTAACGCACAGAAAATCAGGGGCTCTGGAGTTGTAAAAGGTGAAATAGCTTTTTCTTTTCATTTTGCATGCCTACCCCTGCCAGCACAACCCTCACCCCTTACTTCTCGCTATTACTATTACACACACACACACACACACACACACACACACACCTCCCGGCCCTAGCTCAAAGTGAGTGAAGGAAGAGAGGCACGCCCGCCATCTGTCTAGGTCCTAGAGCTCCCCCAGTTGAGCGTAGGATGCCACTGCAGCGCGGGAAGTGCTCTCGTGGCCAGCCAATGAGCTGCTAGCGTTGTATGTAGGTCACGCGTCCGTGGTTGGCCTGTGGAGCGCTCTCCACTGGAGCTCACCCAGATCAACCACACAACGCAGCAGGACTCTACACTTAAATTAGAGCACAGTTTACACACACACACACACACACACACACACACACACACACACACACGCACACACACACACACACACACACACAAACTCCTACATACAATCAAATGAAGTAGGTTGCTAGAATATGGTGAAGATATAAATGACACACACAGTGCTGTAGGAGTATTCAGTCCCTGTCTTAATGAAGGTGCACAGCGTTGGAACAACAGTCCTCCAGGACTCGATATGCATTATCAGACAGTAAAGCATCTTCCACCAGATGACATACTGTTGATATATGACGAGTGTCCCCCATCAGGCCTGTCAGAGAGGGAGCTCCAGAGCCCCGTGTGAGTGTTTGTGTGTGTGTGTCTTTGTACTGGGCTGATGGCTGAGTGACAGCCAGTGAAGGGTTAACAGCATTAAGACAAAAGAACAGGCGGAATGTATTGTGTTGTGGCGGGAGGGCCTCAGGAGGACAGGGAGCCTAAGACTCCTCAGAGAGACACCATGCCTTTTACAGCAAACACACTGAGATCCTACTGACGGGTTCATTAACATACACACACACACACACACACACACACACACACACAGTAACACACTAGCACACTCCACAGAGACTTTTACATATTCACAAATATAAATATTCACACCCACTCACACTATGGTATAAAACCCTAATACGCTAGAAACCAAGGTCTCTCAGTGGAGAGAGAAGAGAGAAGAGCGATTCACAGCAGCTTCAGCTTCAATAGAATCTGTCAGGCTGTCTTCTCTCTTAGCCTATCAGCCCCCTATTTTTCTCCACTTCTCTCTACCTCAGCCTGTTTTCTTCTGTCCCCTCCCCTCTTTCAGCAGTAGTTAGCAGGTCAAAGCCATTTGATGGAAACGTTGGGGCTTGGTAGGAAGGCCCAAAAAGTGGTCAAAGACTCCAGTCACCCAAGTCATAGATCGTTCTCTCTGCTACCGCACGGCAAGTGGTACCGGAGTGCCAAGACGAGGTCCAAAAGGCTTCTTAACAGATTCTACCCCCAAGCCATAAGACTGCAGAAAAATTCATCGAATGGCCACCCAGACTATTACAATGACATCCCCCCCTTTGTTTTTACACTGCTGCTACTAGCTGTTTATTATCTATGCATAGTCACTTTACCCCTTCCTACATGTACAAATTACCTGAACTTACCTGTATCTCCAGACATTGACTGTACCAGTAACCCCTGTATATAGATTAAGGGCTTGTAAGTAAGCATTTCACATTAAGTTCTACACCTGTTGAATTCGGCACGTGACAAATAACATTTGATTTGATAAAGCAGGACAGTGTATACAGTGTAGAGTGAAGTTGATCTTGGGTCAGTTTTGCATTTCCCCCACTAATGGTTAATAAGGTTAGTATTGGAGGAGGGAAAGCTGATCCTAGATCTGTATTTACTGGAAACTTCACCCTGGAGCCATTTAGAAAACGAACAGGTGAGAAAAAACAGGGCCTGGAGGGTGTTGTTTCTCTGAACGATCCATTTATCAGTATTGATTGGCTTATGAATCTACTGGTTGGAAATGTGATCTAATGAAAAACAAGTTCACATTGCTGTACTGACAAGTCCGTGACATTATGCTGCAGCTTCATGTCTCCACAAGAGGGAGCAGGAGAGACCTAGAGCCTGGTAGCTGCTGTTAAGGTCACATAGGCTGTGTTCAGACAGGCAGACCAATTCTGACTGGTCTTTTGACTAATCAGATCTAAAAAAAAATCTGATTTGAAAAAATCTGATGTGATTGGTCAAAAGACCAATTAGGGAAAGAATATCAAAATTGGCTGCCTGTGTAAACCCAGCCCTAGTGACGCAGACACGCATGCATAGACACACACACACACAAACTAACTCACATATCTCTGTCGTATCTGGTGTCTCTCGTGTGTGTCGTCCAGGATGTTGACAGACAGGTCCGAGATGGACACTGTAGCTGCCCCCGTGAGGGTGACCAGCAGCACCAGCGTGCCCTCGCCCTCCTCCAGCGGCAGGTCAAACTTATGAGTGTGCTCTTTACTGAGCGGTGACAGGTCTATCGAACACCTGAAAAACACACACAAATTTGGAATTTCAGACGTACAGGTCTATGTAGACTAACATTGAGAGGAAAAAACAAAACCACGAGAGTGAGAAAGAGTGAGATGTTGGTAAAAGCAGGAGAAAGAGGGGACGAGAAAGAGTGAGGTAGAATATACAAGAGAGAGGTAGAGGTAGAATATACAAGAGAGAGGTAGAGGCAGAGATGGGGAGAGAGATAGAGAGGATGAGATGGGGAGAGAGAGAGAGAGAGAGAGAGAGAGAGAGAGAGAGAGAGAGAGAGAAGCATAAGAGCAAACCAGAAATAACAAATAATGAAAAATGGTTTGATAATGATTGCAAAAATCTAAGAAAGTCAAGAAAAATTACAAATCCTTGAATCAGCAGTCAAAGACTATCAGAATCCTATAGATACCCCAAGAAGAATTCTTGGAAAAACGATGCACTCTCCAACCCAAAAAGGACTGTGGTGCTGATGGTATTTTAAATGAAATGATCAAATATACAGACCACAAATTCATATTGGCTATACTCAAACTCTTCAACATTATCCTCACTGCAGGTATTTTCCCCAATATTTGGAACCAAGGATTGATCACACCAATCTATAAAAAAAATTGACAAATTTGACCCAAATAATTACAGAGGAATTTGCGTTAACAGCAACTTGGGGAAAACTCTCTGCAGTATTATAAATAGCAGACTACATCATTTCATTGACAAACACAATGTCCTGAGCAGAAGCCAGATTGGATTTCTAAAAAATGATCGTACAACAGACCACATTTACACCCTCCACACTGTAATTGATAAACAAGTAAAGCAAAACAAAGGCAAAATCTACTCGTGTTTTGTAGATTTCAAGAAAGCATTTGATTCAATTTGGCACGAAGGTCTTTTTTTATAAACTAATAGAAAGTGGTATTGGAGGGAAAACATATGATTTTATTAAATCAATGTACACTAAAAACAAATGTGCGGTTAAAATTGGCAACAAGCAAACAGACTACTTCTCTCAGGGACGGGGAGTGAAACAGGGCTGCCCAATAAGTCCAGCACTATTTAACATCTACATTAATGAATTGGCCAAAACATTAGAAGAATCGGCAGAACCTGGTATCACCCTACACAACACTGAAATCAAGTGTCTGCTGTACGCAGATGACCTGGTACTGCTGTCTCCCACTAAAGAGGGGTTACAGCAGCACCTAGATCATCTTCACAGGTTCTGTCAGACCTGGGCTCTGACCGTTAACCTAAAAAAAACAAATATAATGATATTCCAAAAAAGGTCCGGAAATAAGGATGACAAATATAAATTGTATTTGGATACAGTTCTATTAGAACACACAAAAAACTACACATATCTAGGACTAAATATCAGCAACACAGGTAGCTTTCACATGGCTGTGAATGAGCTGAGAGACAAAGCAAGAAGAGCATTCTATGCCATTAAAAGGAACATCAAAATCAAAATTCCAAATTTTTCAATCAGTTATAGAACCAATTGCTCTATATGGCAGTGAAGTATGGTGTCCAATCTCTAATAATGAATTTACCAAATGGGACAAACATCCAATCGAAATACTGCATGCAGAGTTTTGCAAGACTGTATTGCAAGTGCGAAGAAAAACTCCATATAACGCATGTTGAGCAGAATTGGGATAATGAAGGAGCAGCCCCCCAGCTACACCACCACCAGCCCAGACACAGAGCTTCTACAGGAACAGATCAACCAGTGCAGGAGCCAGCTAAAGAACTCTGTCCAGGAGCTGAGAGAGAGCCTTACCACAGCGCTTAAGGAATTTAAAGGCCATCATGAGAAGAGAGCCTTTACCACAGCGCTGGAGGAGGTAAAGGCCATCATGAGAAGAGAGCCTTACCACAGCGCTGGAAGAGGTAAAGGCCACCATGAGGAGAGAGCCTTACCACAGCGCTGGAGGAGGTAAAGGCCACCATGAGGAGAGAGCCTTACCACAGTGGTGGAGGAGGTAAAGGCCATCATGAGAAGAGAGCCTTGCCACAGCGCTGGAGGAGGTAAAGGCCACCATGAGGAGAGAGCCTTACCACAGCGCTTGAGGAGGTAAAGGCCACCATGAGGAGAGAGCCTTACCACAGCGCTGGAGGAGGTAAAGGCCACCATGAGGAGAGAGCCTTACCACAGCGCTGGAGGAGGTAAAGGCCACCATGAGGAGAGAGCCTTACCACAGTGCTGGAGGAGGTAAAGGCCACCATGAGGAGAGAGCCTTACCACAGCGCTGGAGGAGGTAAAGGCCACCATGAGGAGAGAGCCTTACCACAGCGCTGGAGGAGGTAAAGGCCACCATGAGGAGAGAGCTGGTGCAGGTAAAGGAGGAGATGGCAAAGGAGTTGTCTGTCATCAAGAGGGTGCTGCAGCACAGAGAGCAGACTGTAGAGACTCCTAGAGAGAAGCTGCAGCCCCTCACCACCCCTAAAACCCCCACTGACCCACCTTTACCCCCCCCCCCCACCTCACAAGTCTTTGCACGCCCAATTTTTCAGTTTTTGATTTGTTAAAAAAGTTTGAAATATCCAATAAATGTTGTTCCACTTCATGATTGTGTCCCACTTGTTGTTGATTCTTCACAAAAAAATACAGTTTTATATTTTTATGTTTGAAGCCTGAAATGTGGAAAAAGGTCGCAAAGTTCAAGGGGGCCGAATACTTTCGCAAGGCACTGTATGACTGCCGTCACCCACAGCACATTGCCCACGGCAGAGCCTGGACCTGCTAGAGCAGTACTGCCAGACCTGGGACTTGGCAGTAAACCCCAAAAATACTAAAATAATGATTTCCCAGAGAAAATCCAGATCTCAGGAAATTAGACCAAAGTTCTCAATTGGTACAAAATATATAGAGTACTGCACACACTACAATTATTTAGGTTTAAAAATATGCTCAACTGGACACCTTAATGATGCAGTGAATGAACTGAGAGAGAAAGCATGCAGGGCATTCCACGCCATTAAAAAACAAATTTACCTATTAAAATTTGGCTAAAAGTAATTGAATGTGTCATTGAAGCAATTGCAGTTTATGGCAGAGAGGTGTGAGGTCCACTTGCAAAACAAGATTTCACCAAATTTGACAAACACCCTATTGAATCTCAGCATGCAGAGTTCTGTAAGATTCTCCTACATGTCCAGAGGAAAACTACAAACAATGCATGCAGGGCAGAATTAGGCCAATATCCACTAATAATAAAAGAGCAATTATGATTTGGAAACATCTCAGTACAGTGACCCCCACTAATACCATTACCAAGCCCTGCAATGCCAAGAGCTGAGCAAAGAAAAGTGTCCCCTCATCCAGCTGGTCCTGAGTTCACAAACCTGTTCTACTAACACACTGAACCCTCAGGACCAGAACATACAATCAATCAGAATAAACCAAATTACAACACAGTCAAAACAAAACTACATTGCAAAGCAAAATGCAGTGCTATCTGGGCCTAAACCGACTACACTGTGGCTAACTATTTGACCATGGTTACTGAGACCTTATAAAAACCGTGACAAAGTACAGGCTTAGTGAGCACAGCCTTGCCATCTCTCTCCATCTCTCTGTCAGTCCAGTGTCATGTCAAGTAAGTTGTGCAATAGGTAGCAGGTAGGCTCGCTGGTTTTGTGTGTGTGTGTGTGTGTGTGTGTGTGTGTGTGTGTGTGTGTGTGTGTGTGTGTGTGTGTGTGTGTGTGTGTGTGTGTGTGTGTGTGTGTGTGTGTGTGTGTGTGTGTGTGTGTGTGTGTGTGTGTGTGTGTGTGTGTGTGTTAATGACCCTGTCTGTAGGACCTCAGCGGGCATGGAACAGATGAGTATTTAAGGAGGGGAACAGCCAATTACAATAAACACTAGCTCCCCAGGAAGAGGACACTACCAGCTCCTCCAATCTCCTCTCTGAGCTATTAGCCTCCTGTCTTTCAGACTTAGTGGGGACTTGTCAGACAAACACACACACGCACACTAATGAACACAAACACACAAGTAGCAGATGAAAGTCAGGCTAACGGTCCTGTGATGACTGCGACCTCAAAATCAGTGTCATCAAACTATTGGTGCGGTGTGTGAGTGTGTGTGTATAAGCGTGTGTGTGTGTGTGTGTGTGTGTGTGAAAAGCCCACCTGCCCATGAAGTCGTCCTTCTTGCCTGCATCTTTGTCCCAGACGGTGATGTCGATGAAGCCCCCCTGCTCCTCATAAAGATGGAAGTCAAACTGCTCTCTCCACTGGGGGTTCAGAGTCTTGGGTATCGTCTGTGGAAAAAGCACACATATGGTCGCATCTGTGTGTGTGTGTGTGTGTGTGTGTGTGTGTGTGTGTGTGTGTGTGTGTGTGTGTCAGTGTTTCCCCTTATCATTGTTCAAGTTCAAGTTGTCACAAGTACAGTGAAATGCGTAACATGTCCTATTTCTTTGTATTTGTGTGTATCTAAAACAAATACCACTAATGTTGACAACTGACAACGCATCTTCTTAGCTTTGCTTTTCCTTAGGGTGCTTTTTAGTTGTTCAGTTTGTGTCAATCTGTAGTTTTTTATCTTGTGTTTGTTGTGTAGTAAATATTGTAGCTTTGCATTTGATAGTTTTATCTTGTAAAGCACATTGCGTTGCATGTCTGAAATGTGCTGTATTAATAAAGCTTGATTTGATCTATCATCTAATGCTGCCTTTGATTGATTGATAGCTAAGAATTGTCTAGGAAGTGGGTTGGTTGGTACAGTGTGATAAGGCTGGTGGAGGTACCTTGCTCTTGTATTTCTGATGGCCCAGTCTGAACTTGACGTAGGGGTCACTGAGGCCGTTGGCGTCCATAGGCTGGAGGTCATGAGCCTCGATCAGACTGATGCTCACTATACCTCTCCACAGCTGAGCTTTCCTGTGGACATCTGACAACCGCATACTCGAATGCTGCTGCTAATAAAACACACACACACACACACACACACACACACACACACACACACACACACACACACACACAAGCATATGAACAGAAACAGAGAAATGCTCAATATGATTCCAACTTCTGAATCGTGACAATCAATCATAGTACTCTACCTGCAGACACACAGCAATATAAACACAGGACAGACATGGAGACCATACAAAGAGATGCAGGCAAAGGAACAAACACACAGTCAAACACGGAATATGTGAGTAGAGTCAACTCCTGGTTCAAAGTTTGTCCAACATGCTGTGGATCAGCCCTGTACCATAGCGATATATACAGAGTAAACCAAATATTAGGAATAGCTTCCTAGTATTGAGTTGCACCCCCCTTATGCCATAAGAACAGCCTCAATACGTCAGGGCATGGACTCTACAAGGTGTCAAAGTGTTCCACAGGGATGCTGGCCCATGTTGACTCCAATGCTTCCCACAGTTGTGTCAAGTTGGCTGGATGTCCTTTGGGTGGTGAACCATTCTTGATACACATGGGAAACTGTTGAGCGTGTCAAACCCAGCAGCCAGCGTTGCAGTTCTTCAAATCACCCTCTAAATCCCACAGAATCTACGTTTGAATTGTCTCAAGGCTTAAAAATCCTTCTTTAACCTGTCTCCTACCCTTCATCTAAACTGATTGAAGTGGATTTAACAAGTGACATGAATAAGGGATCATAGCTTTCACCTGGATGTCAGGGAAAATGCAGATGTCCTTAACATTTTGTATACTCAGTGCAGATACCTGATCTGGGTTCAGATCACACCGATGGACCTTGTACTGTCAATTCTACAGGCTTATGTCCCAGGTTAAGGCGGCACAGTCACTCACATACTAACAATCTCTGGCTTTTCACCTGGGCCTGTGAGGTTCTATGTAGTGTCTCAAAGTAGGAGTGCTGATCTAGGATCAGTTTAAGATTCATTATGGACAGGGGGGAACGGATCCTAGATCAGCACTCCTACTCTGAGACGCTTTGTGAATAGAGGCCCTGGTCTATAAGTCTGTGAGTCACAGCAGTAGAATATACAGTGCCTTCAGAAAGTGTTCACATCCCTTGACTTTTTCCACATTGTTGTGTTCCTTTTTGAATTTTAAATGGATCAAATGTAGATTTTGTGTCAACGTGGAATTATGTTTTTTGAAATGTTTATACATGAATTGAAAATGAAAAGCTGAAATGTCTTGATTCAATAAGTATTCAACCCGTTTGTTATGGAAATCCTAAATAAGTTCAAGAGAAAACATTTGCTTAACAAAAGTCACATAAGTTGCATGGACATGATTTTTGAATGACTAGCTCATCTCTGTGTCGAGCAGTGAATTTCAAACACAGATTGAAAAACAAAGACCAGGGAGGTTTTCCAATGCCCCGCAAAGAAGGGCACCGATTGGTGAAGCATGGTGAAATTATTAATTACACTTTGGATGGGTGTATCAATAAACCCAGTCACTACAAAGATACAGGTGTCCTTCCAAACTCAGTTGCCGGAGAGGAAGGAAACTGCTCAGGGATTTCACCATGAGGACCATGGTGACTTTAAAACAGATACAGAGTAGAATGGCAGTGATACAAGTAAACTGAGGATGGATCAACAACATTGTAGTTACTCTACAAAACTAAACTAAACAACAGAGTGAAAAGAAGGAAGTTTTTACAGAATAATAAATGTCCAAAAAATAAATGCATCCTGTTTGCAATAAGGCACTAAAGTAAACATATTTACAAGCATGGTGATGGTTGCATCATGTTATGGGTAAGGACTGGGGAGTTTTTAGGAAAAACAGAAATGGAATAGAGCTAAGCACAGGCAAAATCTGTGCTTAGCTCTATAATTTGCTTTAAAAGCTATGGCAAGACTTAAAAATGGCTGTCTAGCAATGATCAACAACCAACTTGACAGAGCTTGCAATCAAGTTGTGCAAAGCTCTTAGAGACTTACCCAGAAAGACTCACAGCTGTAATCACTGCCAAAGGTGATTCTAACACGTATTTATTCAAGAGGTTGAATACTTATGTAATAAATATATATATATATTTTTTACAAATGTTCGAATTTTTCTTCCATTTTGACATTACAGAGTATTTTGTGTAAGTAGTTGACAAAAAAATAACAATTAAACCAATTTTTATCCCACCTTGTAACGTAACAAAATGTGCAAAAAGTGAAGCGGTGTGAATACTTCCTGAAGGCACTATAGTAAACTCCATTGAGCTGTACCACTGACAGCATTAACTCGTAGTAAACTACATTGAGCTGTACCACTGACAGCATTAACTCGTAGTAAACTCCATTGAGCTGTACCACTGACAGCATTAACTCGTAGTAAACTACATTGAGCTGTACCACTGACAGCATTAACTCGTAGTAAACTCCATTGAGCTGTACCACTGACAGCATTAACTCGTAGTAAACTCCATTGAGCTGTACCAATGACAGCATTACTTCGTTGTAGTAAACTCCATTGAGCTGTACCACTGACAGCATTAACTCGTAGTAAACTCCATTGAGCTGTACCACTGACAGCATTAACTCGTAGTAAACTCCATTGAGCTGTACCAATGACAGCATTAATTTGTTGTAGTAAACCCCATTGAGCTGTAACACTGACAGCATTAACTCACTATAGTAAACCCCATTGAGCTGTACCACTGACAGCATTACCTCACTGTAGTAAACCCCATTGAGCTGTACCACTGACAGCAGTACCTCACTGTAGTAAACCCCATTGAGCTGTACCACTGACAGCATTAATTCAGATTGCTGCTCCTCCCCTCTCAGATTAAAACCCGTTTTTAACCGTTTACTAATGGCTTACAGGCTAATTTAACCTTGACAGGAGTCACAATGCTATTGCTCACTTGTGCGGGGGGGAAGGGGGAACAAAAAACAAAGCAGTCGGTACATATTTGTCAAACAAACACATCTCTACGAGATTTCTCACTGTCTCCATGCCTTGTTTGGAGGAGCCTCATTAACATATAGTTAGTTTTGGAGTGAATTTCATTAAACTTTGAACAAACCCTGGCGCACAAGCACCGGCGCTTTGATGTGGAGATGAAGCCTCTTCATTTCCATTCTCCAGACATGAAACAATGAGAGCTGGGCTCTGTGTGATACTACCACCTATACAGTAGCCTGCACTAGAGGAGGCTGGTGGGAGGAGCTATAGGAATACATGCTCATTGTAATGGCTGGAATGGAATTGATGGAACGGAGTCAAACATGTGGTTTCCATATGTTTGATGTGTTTAATACTATTCCATTCCAGTCATTACAATGAGCCCATCCTCCAAAACTCCCCCCACTACTGTACAGTGAGTCCAGATAGTCTACACTATGCTGTTATGCTAATGGTGAAGGACGCTACACTGTGCTAGCTAACTCCTCCTAAAGAAAAAAGTTTTGTTGCTACATATGCCTCATTATCTCATATCCCTCATACCATCATTGCTACATATGCCTCATTATCTAATATCCCTCATACCATCATTGCTACATATGCCTCATTATCTCATATCCCTCATACCATCATTGCTACATATGCCTCATTATCTCATATCCCTCATACCATCATTGCTACATATCCATCATATTGTGTTATTGACTGTAGGTTTGTTTATTCCATGTGTAACTCTGTGTTGTTTGTGTCGCATTGCTTTGCTCTATCTTGGCCAGGTCGCAGTTGTGAATGAGAACTTGTTCTCAACTGGCCTTCCTGGCTAAATAAAGGTGAAATCATTTGTTTATTTTTAAATATGTAAAAACCCATGGTCGATTTGGATTAGGAATCATCCTCATCAACATGCCAAAGTAGAGCAGGGAAAGACACAACGAGGAGATGTGTTGGGTTGAAATTCCCTAATGAAAACAACAAATTTAGGAGCTGATATAGGTTTTAAGGTGTTTCGTTTTTATTTATTCACACCAAAGAAAATAAGTGAAATACAAAGTGTGTGCAGGTGAGGTTGGAAGCCCAAAATGGCTGATAAGAAAACCACACAAATATAAGTACCAACAAAAAGTTGGTTCAATCAGTTAAACAAAGCATATGAATTATAATTGTACATCATATACTCAGTACACAGGCTAATACAAAAGCCATGTGTGATTTAACTCCTGGGGCAAAGAACAATAAGAGGGGTGATTCGGCTTTACTGGACTTGAAAGGAAGTGGATTTCAACTATTTTAGTGTTATAATTATCCCACAGTGGTTCTTGCATTGTTTGCATGTATTGAGTCCAGCATTACTGGCTTGATTAAAGAGAAGAGGGTATATAAATAACCATGGAGAAAGGGAGGGAGCCAGGCAGACACCCAGGAGGAGTGGCGCTTGGTGGGGAAGTGCACTAGTTTGTTAGCGTTGGAGATAATTCCCGAGTCACAGGCGGCCCAGTTCGGAGCTTCAAAGGGATGGTTTGGGGGAAGCTCTACAGCAGAACGTCCACACTACTCCAACCAGAGACACGCCCAAAACAAACTTTTCTGTATCTCTATATCTTTATAAACTCAAGCTTTTACTCAACTGTACTCAAGTACTGTACATGCCTCCAGATCAAGAGTGCTGCTCTCAGAAACACTGAGAAAATGTCAGAAGTTGTTGTTTGTCCTCGAGAGTCCATGGGTTTGGTTTAAAATGAGACAGAGATATAAGCCTACTGCTGTGGACCACCTAAGGGCTGCTATGGCACGGAGAGGCATTAAGGACAAACAGGATACAGTTTGGAACATGAATATCCATAGGCTACAGATATGGACATGTGCCACATGCATGGGCCAATGAGAGGGAAAAGCAGACCCTGGATCAGCATGCCTTCTGTTGTGAAGGGATAAAAGAGAGCAAAAATGAGCAACATGGAGAGAAATGATAGATCAAGGGTCAACCTGCCAGGCATGATGGGAAATCAAAAGGATATGCACAGGGTTGATGTCCTCATGAGATAAAGGGGTCTCTGACAGACATGGGAGATCTGGCTTGACAGCTAGTAAACCTCCAACACACACACACCCCCCCATTCTCAAAGGCTCTCGCTCTCTAAAATTTGCCCAGGACTATCCACAATCCCCGAACTAAGACCATTGAGGGACAGATGTTTCTGAGATGTTAACTGAACAACCATAACTGAACAGTCCTAAAGGATAACCGTAACCAGTAAGCATAACTGATAACCATGATTGATAATCATCTTTGTTCCATATTTCAGTATGAAATCACAGTCTATACATTCAACTGAACCAAAAAAACGACATCTCTTGTTGAAAATAGCCTTTGTGTCATTGATATGAAATAAAAACATGTTTTCTAGTGTCAAACTTGACTACAAAGTTTAAATAGGAACATTTTGATAGTAAAGTCAGTATTGTACACAACTGAGATTTGCGAGATATAAGGAACTAGGTTCTAACAGCTTTCCTTGGGTTGGGTTTATTTCATCCTTGCCCACATGCCCACAGCAGGCAGCACCCAACTAATCATCAATTCGGTGTGCGGCTGCATGCGACGATCGCCAACTGACCATGGTAAATTTGGTTTAACTTTGGATATCCCTATGGGGCTAGTTAAGGACCATCAGTAAATGATGTAGGGTACATGGGACATTATTTAAACATTTCAATAGCTCCAAATTTCAATGACTTAACCTCTTAAGAAGCTCAAACCAACTATAAACTGTAGAAATTAATATACAAATATTGAAAGCATTTAATACAACATGAAAATATATTCCCATTTACATTGTGTAATTTATTAACGATCCCTAACTAGCCCCACAAAGATAGGCTATCTAAAGTCAAACCAACTTTGCCATGGTCGCACACCGGCCGGCTGAAGGTAATTGGCTAAATAAGTTGTCTATATATTGTCTAGGTTTCTGGTCACTATAAAGAGCCAGAAAACTGTCACGGACCCCATCTGGACTAACAGCAGCATATTACTGCTCTCAGTTCCACCTGTCTGTATATTGCAGCTTGTGGAAAATACAAGATGGTGGAGTGAGAACTGATAACGGTGACAGGGACACAGAGGAGGTGGAGGAAGAGGGGCTGGGTCACCACCTGAACCCAGGACAGCGGAGGGGTATGTGGGGGTAGCGGAGGGATTTGGGTGGGTAAAGTAGGTAGGTAGGTAGGTAGTTGGTATTGGAGGTTACATGCCATGTATTACCTTACTGGATCGTTTGCAGCTTCTTTTCAAAAGCATGGTCTGTAAATGAGACAAAGCCGTTATAGGATGCTGGAGAGCTCAGAGCTGCATGGGGTCAGAGGGCTGAGGTCAGCCCAGGAGGAAGCAGGGTGTGGAGGGTCACAGGCAGCAAAGCATAAGCAGTAAAAAGCGCTGCCACCCTCAACGACCCATAAATAGGCCTACTGTGCTGTACACACACACACACACACACACACACACACACACACACACACACACACACACACACACACACACACACACACACACACACACACACACACACACAGGTCATAAACCCTTCAATATTTCCAGATCTTTTTTTTAATTGTAATTTTATTTGACCTTATAACTTTATTTCATTTAAGGGTCTGGTAAGTAGAAACAGTGTAGTGGAGCTTCCACCTTACAGATCGGCAAACATTGAAGGGTTAGGGCCAAATGGATGGTTAGGGGTGTGATTTGGTACCGGCAGACACACCAGGATTATCCTGTGATGGCGATGGAATCTGTATTTGTATATTTGCGCATTAGGGTTATTTTCCTGTTTCTGATTACTATGTAGTAGAGTCATTTCTGAAATGTGAACGTTTGGAAGTGAATCGTCCGAGTTGCTGGATTCCAGTTTGTCATGGCCTTGATTTGAAGAGGTTTTCATCTTGCCCATTAGGTGGCGATAGAGAACATCATGTGTTCTGTGACCTTGCACCTCCTTTTTACAGTTTAAGTGATTCAAAAAGGTGCTTAACCTAAATACAGTTTATTTGTTCTGTCGAATGTGGATTCTGTGAACTATAGAACCAAATAAGACATCAGATCAAACAGAATAAAATATTTCCCCCAAGACTCTCCTCTTGTACTTTATGATACATCCAGGGGTCCAATTAACCAAACAAATAATTGAACAGAAATAAATATGAAATAAAAACATTGAGCACGTCCACAGAGGAAAGGAAGCACATCATTAGGAGCAATGTTACACAATGCTCTTTGAACATGGACGTTTTTGTTTTTCATTCTAAAAGCATGTTCCTTTTTGTTATGCCAGTGTGCTCAAATCTTTTTTCCAGTAGGCCTATCCAGCTGCTAATGCATTGATGCCTATGGGAGAGCCACCCCTTAAGTGGACCGGAACTGTGATAATTTTTTTTCAGTGGTAAACATTCTGAGTAGGAGATCTTCATTTACCCACCGTCTTTGCTATATTGCAATTGATTTTCCACCAGCGATGTTAAATAAATGAAGATGTCTTACTCAGGCCGTTTACCATTTACCAAATTGTCACAGTTCTGGTCTGCTTAAGGGATGACTCTCCCATAGGCACCAATGCAATAGGAGCTGGGTCTGGTCTGCTTAATTCATTGACTGCACATGAACCAGAAAGAAACTGCTTCCTCTCCCGTCTCTATTTCCAATAGCTGAATGATGGATTGTATCCAGGTCAGATTTTGGCTGACAGCATCGCAAAAAGACTACCTAGCATTGGATCGGCAATGTATTATGGAGTCCTGTCATTGGCTGGGAAGACATTTGCTCTGAGCCAAACGAAATGACAGTTAAATGTCAGAGCCATTTCATAATGTTCATTAACATTGACAAAGGTGATCCATTTTTTTTTTTTTTTACTCATAAGACATCAAAAGTGACAGAATAATGATGCCATATCTTCACACAAACAACATCCTGTCTGGATTAAAACTGTACTGTTAAAATTAAATCGCACAATTTAATACAGTTACACTACATCCAATCAGAAGTCGTCCCTGTTCCCTTAGGATGGTCTAAGCTACTGAAGAGAGAGAAAGAGAGAAAGACCGACAGCGTGGACTTACTGCTTCCCTGAAGTCTCCCTCTTTGGGTGACAGTGTGACTGCCAGCTCTAGAGTTCCCAGGTTATGTTCGGGGTACTGGGGATCCTCGAGGTCAAGGGTCACGTCCAGGGTCCTGAGGTGGCAGAGGGAGGACACGGTGACCCGCACACACATACACATGCACAAACACACACACACACATGTAGAGACACGAACACACATAAGCACACACACTTGCAAACTTGTGTGTGTCATGTACTCATGTCAGTTAACTCAAAACTAAAGTCTTGTGTA
Source organism: Oncorhynchus clarkii lewisi (assembly GCF_045791955.1). Classification (NCBI taxonomy): domain Eukaryota; kingdom Metazoa; phylum Chordata; class Actinopteri; order Salmoniformes; family Salmonidae; genus Oncorhynchus; species Oncorhynchus clarkii. Next base: position 14,762,988 of record NC_092152.1, read on the forward strand.
ATTGGTCAGATGCTCGATTTTAGTCATAGATCCATATGTGTTAAGAGAAGGAAGTTCTCCACCTTCTCTCTTTGCATGTTACGGGCAAGTCTATGTTCCAAATGTCCCCTCCCCTTCCGACATTCGAAAGATGCTAACTCCTACAAAATCGTGATCAGTCCAAAGCACCGGAACTAATGTTGCTGGTTGTCTCACACATCCTGTTGTATCATGACAGATCTATGGTACCATTTATGTTTACGTTGTCTGTCAATGATTTGTCATGTACATACATGTATTATGCATTTCCAATGAAGTACACTAGAGGGCAGTGGTGCATTGGGTAAGTTCCATTGAAACAAGTGTCAAGTAAAATGGGGACACAAATAGGGCACAGGGATAGATTTGTGGGATACAGAGAGAGAGAGATCAACCAATAAAGACAACAATAGTGACATTGAAAAAAAAAATACTGATAGCAAAAGCGAGAGAAACAGAGAAAGAGATAATGTGTTGGAGAACGATAAAAAAGAGAGAGAGAGAGTAAAAATATGATTCTTTGTGATACAGTCCATTATGTTGCAGGGGAAGAAGAGAAGTAGGAAAAGGAGACGGAGAGAGGGGGAAGAAGGTGGAGGGGGGAAGGAAAGAAAGTAAAATAATAAAATGGACAGAGAAAGAGGAGGAAGAGATGGAGGGATGAGGGGTAGGGCAGGAAGACAAACAAGAAGGATGGGAGAAGGAGAGAAAGAAAAAAGATAGATAGATAGATAGATAGATAGATAGATAGATAGAGTAGATAGAGTAGATAGATACAGTAGATAGATAAATGAGAGGTACACTACATGACCAAGAGTATGTGGACACCTGCTCATCAAACATCTCAATCCAAAATCATGGGCATTAATATGGAGTTGGTCCCTCCTTTGCTGCTATAACAGACTCCACACTTTTGGGAAGGCTTTCCACTAGAATGTTGGAACATTGCTGCGGGGACTTGCTTCCATTCACCCACAAGAGCATTAGTGAGGTTGGGCGCTGATATTGGGCGATTAGGCCTGGCTCGCAGTCAGCGTTCCAATTCATCCCAAAGGTGTTCGATGGGGTTGAGTTCAGGGGTCTGCACAGGACAGTCAAGTTCTTCCACACCAATCTCAACAAACCATTTCTGTATGGACCTCGCTTTGTACACGGGGGCATTGTCATGCTGAAATAGGAAAGGTTCTTCCCCAAACTGTTGCCACAAAGTTGGAAGCACAGAATTGTCTAGAATGTCATTGTATGATGTAGTATTAAGATTTCCCTTCACTGGAAGTAAGGGGCCTAAACCATGAAAAACAGCCCCAGACCACTATTCCTCCTCCACTAAATTTTACAGTTGGCACTATGCATTGGGGCAGGTAGCGTTCTCCTGGCATCCGCTAAACCTTGATTCTTCTGTCAGACTGCCAGATGGTGAAGCATTATTCATCAATCCAGAGAACGAGTTTCCACTGCTCCAGAGTCCAATGGCGGCGAGTTTTACACCACTCCAGCCAACGCTTGGCATTGTGCATGGTGATCTTAGGCTTGGCTGCTCAGCCATAGAAACCAATTTCATGAAGCTCCTAACGAACAGCTCTTGTGCTTCCAGAGGCAGTTTGAACTCGGTAGTGAGTATTGCACTTCAGCAATCGGCGGTCCCGTTCTGTGAGCTTCTGTGGCCTACCACTTTGCAGCTGAGCCGTTGTTGCTCCTAGATGTTTTACGCTTCACAATAACATCACTTACAGTTGACCAGGGCAGCTCTAGCTGGCCAGAAATATGATGAACTGACTTGTTGGAAAGGTGGCATCCTATGACGGTGGCACGCTGAAAGTCACTTAGTTCTTCAATAAGGCCATTCTACTGCCATTGTTCTCTTATGGAGACTGCATGGTGCTCAATTTTATACAGCTGTCAGCCATGGGTGTGGCTGAAATAGCCAAATCCACTAATTTAAAGGGGTGTCCACATACTTTTGTATATGTAGTATATAAAGACAAGGAGTTTCCCCTGTCTGTCCAGACCTCTGGTTTTCCAGAGACTCCAGGTAGAGGTAGGCAGAACCCATGAAGTCATCCTGAAGGCCGAAGTCATAGTCAAACACCTGCAGGACATAACACACTGTTACCATAGAGATCACATACTGGAATCTTGCGTTGCAAAATCTGGTGACTTTCCCGAAATTCCGAGGTCTTCCAGAAATCCTGTCTGAATGACTTCGGATTTCCTACTAATTCCCACATTAATCCGGAAATCTTCCAGGGATTTTGGGGAAAGTTACCAGATTGTTGCAACCCTAGTACTGTACTATACTGTGCTTAGGTGTACTGTACTGTATGCATTCATGTTGAAACTGCAATGCATCCTCACATTACCTGGCACCAGGTTCACTGAAATGAATCCTGTTTAATAACAACCACATTAAACCTTCCCAAAGGTCACAATGACATATTTCAGTTTGAGGCAACAGTTACACAAAGTAGGCATATTAGTCATGTTAGTCACTTAGCAGAACAACTCTTATCCAGAGAGACTTACATCATGTCAGTCACTGACTCACTCAATTTGCCCATGTCAGCAAAAAGTTTTAGATTGGTAAATTAGTCTAGTTAGTCTAGCCATCTATCTAAACTTGTAGTAGTTATGACTGAATTACCGACCAGCCACACAGGGCACGTGCACAGGGGCCCTGACCTCCAGGGGGAACCCATTGATTTTGAAAGTCACTCTCACTCAGATTTCATATTAACATGGCATAATTAATGGCAGAATGTGTAGAATTTCAGGACATTTGAAAAAACCCATGTTTACCTTGGTTAACAAATACTTTTTCTGCTAACAGATCCCTCTGCACATATTAAATTGTAGTTTTTAATCCTGGTGCTGAGTTTATGTGAGTGGCTAATTGTACAGCTAATAGGCTTTAGGAGTTGACCCTCACGTCACATCAGCACAAACCCCTTTTACTGGACAGGGGCCTATCAACTCACTTCCGACCAGGAACCCCAGTTGACCCCACTGGCCAGAAGTCCCTTTTGAAGTCCCTTTTGAAGTGTCAGGCTTGTCCATCAGGGCCAGGATATGGCCCCATTCAGCCTGCTACCTTGATCGAGGGCCATATCACATATTCTAAACAAACCGGTAGAGTCCAAGCTGGAATTATTTTCGCTCCAGTATACAACAGGGTAATAAAGTCCAGATCCACAAACAGTGGCAAGCAAAAGTAATCCTAACCCTTTGGAATTAACAGCATTTCTGCATGAATTGGTCATGAAATCTGATCTTCATCTAAATGACAACAATAGACAAACACAGTCTGCTTAAATTAAAAACACACAAACAATTACATGTTTTCATGTCTTTATTGAACACACTGTGTAAACATTCACAGTGTAGGGTGGGAAAAGTATGTAAACCCTTGGATTTAATAACTGGTTGACTCTCCTTTGGCAGCAATAAACTCAACCAAACATTTTCTGTAGTTCCGGGTCAGACCTTCACAACAGTCAGGATGAATTTTGGACCATTCCTCTTTACAAAACTGTTTCAGTTCAGCAATATTCTTTGGGTGTCTAGTGTGAACTGTTCTCAAGGTCATGCCACAACATTTTAAATTGGGTTGAGGTCAGGACTCTGTCTGGGCCACTCCAGAACGCGTATTTTCTTCTGTTGAAGCCATTCTGTTGTTGATTTACTTCTGTGTTTAGGGTCATTGTCCTGTTGCATCACCCAACTTCTGATGAGCTTCAACTGACGGACAGATTGAAGCTCATCAGAAGTTACATTCTCCTGCAAAATGTCTTGATAAACTTGGGAATTCATTTTTCCGTCGATGATAGCAAGCTGTCCAGGCCCTGAAGCAGCAAAGCAGCCCCAAACCATGTTGCTCCCTCCACCCTACTTTACAGTTGGGATGAGGTTTTGATGTTGGTGTGTGGTGCCTTTTTTTCTCCACACATAGTGTTGTGTGTTCCTTCCAAACAACTCAACCTTAGTTAAATCTGTCCACAGAATATTTTGCCAGAAGCGCTGTGGAACATCCAGGTGCTCTTTTGCGAACTTCAGACATGCAGCAATGTTTTTTTTTGGACAGCAGTGGCTTCTTCCGTGGTGTCCTCCCATGAACACCATGCTTGTTTAGTGTTTTACGTATCATAGACTCGTCTATGTTAGCATGTTCCAGAGATTTCTGTAAGTCTTTAGCTGACACTCTGGGATTCTTCTTAACCTCACGGAGCATTCCTCACTGTGATCTTGCAGTCATCTTTGCAGGATGGCCACTCTTAGGGACAGTAGCAACAGTGTTGGCCTTTCTCCATTTATAGACAATTTGTCTTACCATGGACTGATGAACATCGAGGCTTTTAGAGATTATTTTGTAACCCTTTCCAGCGTTATGCAAGCAAGTCAACAATTCTTAATCTTAGGTCTTCTGAGATCTCTTTCGTTCGAGCCATGGTTCACATCAGGCAATGCTTCTTGTGAATATCAAACAAAAATGTTGTGAGTGTTTTTTATAGGGCAGGGCAGCTCTAACCAACATCTCCAATCTCGTCTCATTGATTGGACTCCACGTTAGCTGACTCCTGACTCCAATTAGCTTTTGGAAAAGTCATTAGCCTAGGGGTTCCCATACAATAACTTGTGTGCTATTAGTTTAAGCACACTGTGTTTGTCTATTGTTGTGACTAAGATTTTTATTTTACTAGGCAAGTCAGTTAAGAACAAATTCTTATTTTCAGTGAGGCCTATGAAAAGTGGGTTAACTGCCTAATTCAGAGGCAGAACGACAGCTCGGGATTTGAACTTGCAACCTTTCGGTTACTAGTCCAACGCTCTAACCACTAGGCTACCCAGCCGCCCCAATATCAAAAGTTATGACTAACTTATGTAGGAATATAGGTAATTCCAAAGGGTTCACATAATTTGTCTTGCCACTGTACTTCCTCTTGACCACAGAAAGTGGCAAGCCTTTTTCTAAGAAAATGGGTCAACTCATTCAACAGTGATGTCATCTAAAACACATTTTCTAACAGCACATTAAAAGTGACAAAAAAAAAAAAATGTTGGGGTTAGTGTAAAGTATGTTGTGTTATATTATTTTCTTTTGCTATGTTATTACGAGGTATAAAATGTTTATTACAAGTAGCCATACAATATGTTACCCAACCAAGGCATGTTTGGTACCTATGGACTGCAAATTTAAATTATTTCACTATTGGACTGTCTCTGTATGGTACGTGAAGAACAAATCCCTCATTTCCCCCTTATTGGCACAAACATGCCAACCCTATGAGAGGTATGGGAGAGGCATTGATGACTCTTGGGTTGTATGGTTTGGGGGACATTTTGAACATTCTCCCCAGATGGAGGGAATAAAATAACTGAGGTAGGTTTCCAGTGAATGTTTCGGCTGTCAGCAGGGACTGTTGAGATGACTTCTGGACAAACCACCCAAGGACTTACTCTTACGAGTTGTCCCTTTTCCAACGAAGCAGAGCTAAGGATTCTAGATCACCAGCTCGCGTCCCGCTGATCCTGTCTAGATCTCATTCATCGACAGCGAGCACCAGCATTCCTCACCAAACTTACGTTGGACTGTGTGCTGCCTTGCATAGGACTACCCGGAGTCAGCGCACATATCTGAGTCTCCAGCCACCCAGGACTCCGAACTCTGAGCTTGCGTGAAGCCGAAATAAACCGTCAGATAGTGCCGCCGCACTGTTTATCTGACCGAAGACCATTCCATCTATTGAGTGTGACTATACAACTAATTGCCCTTTCTCTCCGCCAGCGTTGGCATGAAGTGTAATGTGAAGCTCTTTAGGTTAACGTTAAGTAACATTATAACTTTAACATTAGAATTGAACCATTTCTTGATCCTGCTTCTTTCATTCAAAATTCAAAGACCATACTCTTTCGCAGTATGCACCCGCGTGACCTGTTAAGTCTAGTCTTGTGTGTGTAAATGTTGCTCTATCTAAATTGAGAATATTATCCTCTAACAATTTTCTCCCTGATCAGGCTCATCAGATATACCTTCAGATAAATACATTTTTACTATTTTTGTCTTATAGTGTTATTGTCAAGTCAGGACTTTTTAGAAGACAATTGTTGTCCAATAATATTATGCTTAGATATTAATTCATCATTCATAGTAATAACTTGACCAATATTGACCCAAAAATGCTATCAACTGAGGTGAACGAAGCTACAGCAACAAATGTGACTACATCTGGGGTCATTTTTTGCTTGTTTTTATTGTTCTCCAAATGACATTTTAAAGTTTTTAAATTTAATAGAAAAGCAGTAAATGAGCTTCAACTTTCCTAAAATGTCCCTCGTTATGGCCCTGGTTAATATCCCAAAACATAGCGTAACAATAATGCTAGGAAGAACTCAAACCCAGGCGCAGAAAAAAACAGCAAGCAAAGGCAAGGGTAAATCCATAACTTTTACAGAAACAAGGCAAACAGGTGAACAGAGAAGGTAATTAAACACAGGTGAATCCAATAAGTAACAGTCAGGGTATCCTGGAAACTAGAAAACAGGGAAAGAGTGCCTTCCAGCGGTAACCTATGGAAACAACAATCAAATAACACAGAAACTGTGACAGGACCCCAACATCAAGGAACGGCTCCTGATGTTCCACCAGGGGTAGCTGAACGGAGATGGAGATCCCAAATGAGTCCGGGGTCCAGAATGTCCCGAGCCGGAACTCAGGATCGCTACACAGGACAGTAACCTTCCCAGTCCACGAGATACTGAGTCCCATGCCGGAACTGGCGACTGGAGAGGATGCGTCGCACAGTGTAGGCTGGCTGTCCCGCTATCATGCAAGGCGGAGATGGAGGCAGAGTGGCCGGAACCAGAGGAGGCTTGAGCCCGGATATGTGGAAGGTGCGCCCTGGAACCTTGAATGGGTGAGACGTTGAGAGGATGGAACCGGCACTTCAATCTCCTGATCTGGAAACAGGGGAGCATGGTTTCCATACAAAACCTGGAATGGTGACAGAACGGTGGAGGAACACTGGAGAGTGTTGTGTGCGGCACACACAGCACCGTAAGGTGGTCTCCAGATCCTGGTTCACCCACTCCGTTTGACCATTGGACTGAGGGTGATAGCCCGAGGACAAACTGGATGATGACCCCAGAAGATTACAGAATGCCCTCCAGAATCTGGAGGCAAACTGGGGGCCCCGGTCAGAGGCGATGTCCAGAGGAAGTCTGTGAAGGCGGAAAACATGCTGAATAACTAACTGAGCAGTCTCACGGGAAGATGGAAGCTTAGGCAGCGGAATGAAATGTGCCACCTTGGAAAAGTGGTCCACGATGACAGGTTGGCCCTCTGAGGATGGAAGACTGGTGATGAAATCCATAGAGAGATGAGAGTAGGGTCAGGAAGGTGTTGGCAGTGGATGAAGAAGCCCCAGAGGCTGCTGACGAGGAGTCTTGTTCCGGGCGCATGTCGGACAGGCAGGAACAAAGGTCAGAGTGTCCGCCTCTGCCGAGGGCCACCAAAACCTCCTCCTCAGATACTTTAGCATTCACTGCTGTCCCGGATGAGAGGTGAGAAGCGACAAATCAGCCCACTGAAGAACCTTGGACTGTGCCTCAAGAGGAACAAAGAGTCTCTTAGATTGACAGCTGTCAGGAACTGCATCCCTACCTTGCGCCTTCCTCACAACAGTCTCTATACCCCAGGACACCGGTGCGAGGATGAGTGACCTAGGGTTTGATGGATCCAATCGGCTAATCCTCACTGGAGCTGGGGAACTGGCGAGAAAGGGCATCTGCCTTCACGTTCTTAGACCTCTTACGGTAAAGAAGAAAAGAGCCCATCGAGCCTGTCGGGGACTGAGGCGTATAGCCTCCTGGATGTAGGCCAGGTTATTGTGGTCAGACCAAACCGTAAAGGGATGTTCCGAACATTCCAACCAGTGCCGCCACTCCTCCAAAGTCAGTTTTACCGCAAGAAGCTCCCGATTGCCGACATCATAGTTCCCCTCTGCTGGAGTGAGTTGGCTGGAGAAGAAGGTACAGGGATGAAGCTTTTGGTCTTTAGCCGAGCTCTGAGACAGAACTGCACCCATGCCAATGTCAGAGGCATCCACCTCTACCACGATGAGGCAGTCCTCAACTGGCAGCTTCATTAAATAGTACCCGCAAAACACCCGTCTCAACATCAACAGTGAAGAGGCGACTCCGGGATGCTGGCCAGTTGAGAACTTGTGAGGCGTCTGTTTCTCAAACTAGACACTCTAATGTACTTGTCCTCTTGCTCAGTTGTGCACCGGGGCCTCCCACTCCTCTATCTATTCTGGTTAGAGCCAGTTTGCGCTGTTCTATGAAGGGAGTAGTACACAGCGTTGTACCAGATCTTCAGTTTCTCACATGGAATAGCCTTAATTTCTCAGAACAAGAATAGACTTACGAGTTTCAGAAGAGAGTTCTTTGTTTCTTGCCATTTTGAGCCTGTAATCGTACCCACAAATGCTGATGCTCCAGATACTCAATTAGTCTAAAGAAGGCCAGTTTTATTGCTTCTTTATCAGCAAAAAGGTTTTCAGCTTCGCTAACATAATTGCAAAATTATTTTCTAATGATCAATTAGCCTTTTAAAATTATAAACTTGGATTAGCTAACACAACGTGCCATTGGAACATAGGAGTGATGGTTGCTAATAATGGGCCTCTGTACGTCTATGTAGATATTCCATTAAAAAAATCCAGCTACAATAGTAATTTACAACATTAACAATGTCTACACTGTATTTCTGATCAATTTGATGTTATTTTATTGGACAAAAAATGTGTTTCCTTCAAAAACAAGGACATTTCTAAACGACACCAAACTTTTGCACGCTAGTGTAGAGGCATAGCTGAGCCCTTGGTGAGCTCTGTCAATGGCGTAGCCAGAGAACTAAAGTTCTATCTCCAGTAGAAATTAGAAAATAAAAAAAAATTGCTCGACTGTCCCTTGATTAACCAGGGCCTGGAAAATGGCTGGAGCATTTGTAAGTTCAAACGGCATGCCACAGTACTCATAATGTCCATTAGGGGTGTTGAACGTTGTATTTCACTCGTTTTCATGTCTGATGCGCACCAGATGTACAAAAAGTGTTCCATAAATCCAATTTTGAACCGTAGCTCCCTGGAGTCTCTCAAAGGCTGATGACATAAGAGGAAGAGGGTAACGGTTCTTGATGGTAATGTTATTTAAACCCCGGTAATCAATACAGGGACGCAATCCCCCATCCCTCTTTCCAACAAAGTAAAAACGTGCTCCTGCAGGTGAAGTGGACGGATGAATAAAACCAGACCGGACCTGAGAGAGAATACAGCCCTCCTCTCAGAGGATTGGTGCCGGGCAGGAGGTTGATGGCACAATCGTAGGACCTGTGAGGAAGCAGTTCGCTGGCCCTTCGTTTGCTGAAGACCCACCCACGCCCCAGTAATCCAAAGGAACGCGGGAAAGATCAGGCTTGTCATCTGCAGCCCGGGGCAACAGGAGAATCGGAAACCTCCAGGCGAGCAGGGCCGGAAAGATGTGGAGAGAGTTGCTTGCAGGTGGACTGACATGAAGGATTCCTTCACAGAATTTTTCCCGAGGGCCAGTCAATTTGAGGATCATGGATAGGAAGCCACGGATGTCCAAGAACTAGGGGAAGCTCAGGAAAGTCCACCAAATGAATCTGGATAAACTTCACCTTCAAGTTGCTTCACCTTCCCAGACCCTAGGGGTTGACCATCCAGCGCAGTGACCGACAACGGAATGTCCTTCTTAGTGAGAGGCAGCCCCTGTTAGCGAGCTAATGTGCGATCCAGAAAGCAGCCGGTAGCCCCAGAGTCTATGAAAGCAGGAATGGCCAACTGCCCATTGTCCCACCGCAGGTTGGCCGGAAGCAAGGTGCTGTGTCGGCAGCTGGAGACTGTATCTGACTCGCCAGTATTCTCTCGTCGACTGTCGAGTCATCCTGTTTCCCGTCAGCTCGGGACAGGAGGCACGGAAATGTCCAGACTGCCCATATTAAAGACAATGTTGCTCGTTAATCCTGCGTCTTATCTCCAGAGTGGAAAGTCTGGTGTGTCCAATTGCATCAGTTCACCGGAAGGATATGAAGGAGAACCAGAGCCGAATTGAGAACTCTGACAAGGTACAGGAAATGTAGACGCAGCATTAGGCAGTGGAACAAAGGTAGAATCGACTCCGTCAGTGGTAAACACTGGAAACAATTCGGAACCCCTAAGTTCTCTCACGACAATGTTCCTGAAGCCGGTTGTCAATCCGGATGGCCAGAACGTTAAGCTCATCCAGAGTGACAGGGTTGTCCCAGAAAGCCAGTTCATCCTTGAGAACCTCACTGAGTATTCCAACCGCTCTCAGCGGCGAGCATCTGAAAGTCAATGGTGTAATCAGCTACACTCCGGCTGCTCTGCCGAAGAACAATGAGTCTTTGAGCAATGTTCCTGCCACTGATCAAAAACCCTCTTCTTCTCCTGGTTGAATCTTTTGCAATTAAAACAAATGTCTGATTTCTGCTCCCAAATGGCCACGGCCCATTCCAGAGCCTGTCCTGAGAGTAAAGAGCTGATGTATGTCACTCTGGAACGCACGGTGGGAAACCTTGATGCCTGCAGCTCAAAGGCCAGCGAGCACTGGAACAGGAACCCACGACACCTCCCAGCATGCACCTCATAGCACTCTGGTGCCGGGAGATGAGGCTCCCGAAGGGAGGAAGATGCTGAGCTGGTAGGGAGTGCGGCATTAGGAACAGCTACAGGTGTAATAGGAGTTGCTCCCATCTGTCCTGTCTGCAGAGCGGACACAAGAGTTCTAAAATCACCCGACAATGTCTGCAGCCAAGCCTCATGGCAAGCAGAGGTAAGGGTAAATACAAAACTTTTACTGAGAGTTTAAACAGAAACAAGGCAACCAGGTGAACAGAGAAGGTAATTAAATACAGGTGAATCCAATAAGTAATAATCAGGGTAACCTGGAACCTCGAAAACAGAGTAAGGGAGTCATCCAGCGGTAACCTAAGGAAACAACAATCAAATAACCCAGAAACTGTGACACATAGTAGAGTCTCTCAGACAGTCGTACCTTGACATAAAGAGGTTCTCGGAGGCTGTCCACAAGTAGGCTGACCCTCTCGTCCCACACCGGGTTCAGGTTCTTATTGATGGTCCTGCTCCTGAACACCTCCTTCCCCGCAATCTTAAACTTCACATACGGATCACTTGTCCCTGAAAATAGAGACCAACAGAGAGGAAAGAAGGCGTTAGGATGACCTTTCCAGAGAGACAGAGGGCAGGTATTGGGTGAAAAGAGATTTGAGTGAAACTGACTAGATAAGGGTGATTTGTGCTGGGAAAAAGCAAGGTGCTCAAGATGGTGCATGATGACTAAATATTGTTTGCAATATGCTGCCTTGTGTATTGCCTACTACATACAGTTGAAGTCGGAAGTTTACATACACCTTAGCAAAATACATATAAACTCAGTTTTTCACAATTCCTGACATTTAACCCTAGTTAGGATCACATTATTTTAAGAATGTGAAATGTCAGAATAATAGTAGAGAGAATTATTTATTTCAGAATTGATTTCTTTCAAGACATTCCCAGTGGATCAGAAGTTAACATACACTCAATTGGTATTTGGTAGCATTGCCTTGAAAATGTTTAACTTGGGTTAAACATGTCAGGTAGCCTACCACAAGCATCCCACAATAAGTTGGGTGAATTTTGGCCCATTCCTCCTGACAGAGCTGGTGTAACTGAGTCAGGTTTGTAGGCCTCCTTGCTCGCACATGCTTTTTCAGTTCTGCCCAGAAATGTTCTATTGAATTGAGGCCAGGGCTTTGTGATGGCCACTCCAATACCTTGACTTTCTTGTCCTTAAGCCATTTTGCCACAACTTTGGAAGTATACTTGGTGTCATTGTCCATTTGGAAGACCCATTTGCGACCAAGCTTTAACTTCCTTACTGATGTCTTGAGATGTTGCTTCAATATATTCACATCATTTTCCATTCTCACGCCATCTATTTTGTGAAGTGCACCAGTCCCTCCTGCAGCAAAGCACTCCCACAACATGATGCTGCCACCCCCGTTCTTCACGGTTGGGATGGTGTTCTTCGGCTTGCAAGCCTCCCCCTTTTTTCCTCCAAACATAACGATGGTCATTACGGCCAAACAGTTCTATTTTTGTTTCATCAGACCAGAGGACATTTCTCCAAAAAGTACGATCTTTGTCCCCATGTGCAGTTGAAAACCGTAGTCTGGCTTTTTTATGGTGGTTTTGGAGCAGTGGCTTCTTCCTTGCTGAGCGACCTTTCAGGTTATGTCGATATAGGACTCATTCACACTGTATATAGACTTTTTCTACTGTATTATTGACTGTATATTTGTTTATTCAATGTGTAACTCTGTGTTGTTGTATGTGTCGAACTGCTTCGCTTTATCTTGGCCAGGTCGTAGTTGTAAATGAGAACTTGTTCTCATCTAGCCTACCTTGTTAAATAAAGGTGAAATAAAAAAATACTGTGGATATAGATACTTTTGTACCTGTTTCCTCCAGTATCTTCACAAGGCCCTTTGCTGTTATTCTGGGATTGATTTGCACTTTCGCACCAAAGTACATTCATCTCTAGGAGATAGAACGCATCTTCTTCCTGAGCGGTATGACGGCTGCGTGGTCCCATGGTGTTTATACTTGCGTACTATTGTTTGTACAGATGAACGTGGTACCTTCCGGCAGAAGGGTAGCCTAGTGGTTAGAGTGTTAGACTAGTAACTTAAAGGTTGCAAGTTCAAATTCCCCTGCTGACAAGATACAAATCTGTCGTTCTGCCCTGAACAGGCAGTTAACCCACTGTTCCTAGTCCGTCATTGAAAATAAGAATTTGTTCTTAACTGACTTGCCTAGTTAAATAAAGGTTAAACAAAATGTTTACAAAAAAATGTGCAGACTTGTGGAGGTCTACAAATTTATTTCTGAGGTCTTGGCTGATTTATTTTGATTTTCCCATGATGTCAAGCAAAGAGGCACTGAGTTTGAAGGTAGGCCTTGAAATATATCCACAGGTACACTTCCAACTGACTCAAATTATGTCAGTTAGCCTATCAGAAGCTTCTAAAGCCATGACATCATTTTCTGGAATTTTCCAAGCTGTTTAAAGGCACCGTCAACTTAGTGTATGTAAACTTCTGACCCACTGAAATTGTGATATAGTTAATTATAAGTGAAATAATCATCTGTAAACAATTGTTGTAAAAATTACTTGTGTCATGCACAAAGTAGATGTCCTAACCGACTAGCCAAAACTGTAGTTGGTAAACAAGAAATTTGTGGAGCGGTTGAAAAACAAGTTTTAATGACTCCAACCTAAGTGTATGTAAACTTCCAACTTCAACTGTATATTAATAACTCTGTAATGTAATGCCATGTATAAAGTCCTAGTCAGAGTAGAAGTAGGGCCTTTCACTTTTATCACTCTCTAGACAGATCTCCCCCTTCCCTCCCTCACCCCTCTCTCTTACTCTCTCTCTCTTTCTTTCCTTCTTTCCCTCCCTCCATCCCTCCCTCCCTCCCTCCCGCCCCCCTAATGCAGCCTGTACTTTCCTCTTGGTTGTTATAGTGAGTTTTATTTATGTTTGTGAGCAGGCGGGGGGGGGGGGGGGGGGGCTAACCAAGACAAGGCAGGTCAGGCCACACAGACAAACAACGCCTGGCCTCGAGATTCATGTCATGTGACTCACGCTCCAGATCATGTGACTAAGGCTGAAGCCTAATAAGTAGAGACAGAGAGGCCGCTGCTTCGGGTCATGCCCCTGTGGCATCGTACACCTCAGGGCAACAAAGGCTCTCCAACGAAAAGCTCGCTCTCATTAAAACTTTTCTCTCTCGAACTGTGGCTAATTTTAAGCTGTTTTGTCAAGAGTGCACCCACGTCACCACACAAACACACACGTATGCGCACACATATACATACAGACATGCAGACACACACACACACACACGCACACACACACACACACAAACCAATTCAGCAGAGAAGAGCAATGCTTGATACTGAGCACTAGATGGGGGTGTTTACCTAGAGTTGTCCCTCTGTCTGCTAGATCCTAATGATTCAGAATTATTATCACCGTCTGCGGCCAGATAAATCTTTCTGCTCTATCATCATTGTCACTGGCCAGACGGAGCAGAATTATTTATTATACCCCTCCCTGGCCAGACAGAGCAGACATATTTATTATCACCATCTCTGGCCAGACAGAGCAGACAGATGTATTATTACTATCTCTGACCAGACAGAGCAGACAGATTTATTATCACTGTCCCTGGCCAGACAGAGTAGACAGGTTTATTATCACTGTCCCTGGCCAGACAGAGTAGACATACTTATTGGATTTGATTAAACACAAACACACAGAGAGGGTGTATCTTTCAAAATGTCAGTCACAGACACCAGAGCTGTGTTTGGAGAGAAGATAATGGAGTGCATCAGATGACAGTGTGCTCGCTTTCAGTGGACCATAGTGACCCGGGTAGCTTCTTACCGCTGGATCATGTGTGCAGGCGTGCGTGTGTACCCAGGTTTGTGTGTGTGTGTGTGTGTGTGTGTGTGTGTGTGTGTGTGTGTGTGTGTGTGTGTGTGTGTGTGCATGCTTTGTGACCACTGAATGTCCATTAGAACTTTCTGAGGTCATGTCACATGAATTCATGGGAAAACTCTGCATGATGTATCTGTCAGCTGATTGACAGACACAGAACCTGCTCTTGTTTAACCATACCGGTTCATCCCTCACCAGCACACAGAAACTTTTGACAATGTATAAGCTCGCCACCAAAAAGCTACCAATTTGATGGTGTGGTTAGATGTTTTTTTTTAAACTGAGGAATACGTTTACCAATCCCCTGTTACACAGGCACTCATCTTGCTGCCCCACAAGTCAATGTGATATCACTAGCATATCAGCCACTCTCCTGACTGACCCTGCAGAGTGTGGATGGAGGCCCAGACTGGCTGTCTGGAAGCTTGGCACTGTGTTTACATGTGTCTAATCAGATTAGCATCAAAGCGATGAGCATCCATCACTTCTACAGTCATTAGGACTACCACACAAATGTCATTAACAGAATCACAGTCACCCACCCAGGCTGTTAAACACACACACACACACACACACGAGCGAGCCTCTTCTCTGCTATGAAAGCATATGGAAGAGGAGCGTTAGCGTGGCATTCATTTAATATCATTACAAACAGCCCTATCACGAATCCCTTAATAGGGTTAATTATACAATCCATAAACACAACACAAACATTCCCACAGGAGTCTGACAAACTCACCTACACACACTGGCCTGTGTTTAGTATGTATCAAGTACCTCAGAGTACAAGTACAAGTTTGCTCACAATGAATAAAGACTACACTCATAATTTGGAGCTAACAGAAAGAACCGTGACGTCAAAGGCAATTGCCCAACTCATTAGCAGCCTAACATCATAGTCCTTGACTTGAATCTGACTCACTTTATAATTCAAATTGCCCTTGATTCCACACACTGATGAACTTTTACTTAACACGGTCCCATCTAGAGACTTCATTGTGTCTGTCGGACGACACTGTCATCAAATGCTTTAGCTTAGAGAGATGGACCATCTCTTTGTCTCAGTCTTTCAATATCAGTGTGATAGGACTCACTGTGTACATGTATTCTAGTGGCACACAGCTCATTACATCACATGTGGTGTGTTATGACTGGGGGGGCCTGAGTGGAAAATGCTGAAAAACGCTGACCGTGACATGATTCTGTGCTGCCAGCCCAGGCAGACTGTTTTGGCTCTGTGTACAGTACACTTCACTACCCACTGATGCCCTTCACAGCCTGCATCCCAAATGATACCCTATTCCCTACATACTGTAGTCCCCTACCTTTGACCAGAGTACTATGAGCCCTGGTATAGGGAATAGCGTGCCATTTGGGATGTGTATATATATATATATCTCTATACAGGACAGTAGCAGGAGCATGGCTAAGGCATGGAATACTGTAGCTAACATACTGTGTGTAGTAGGGCCTAGGAGCTACAAGTTAGTAATGGTTGATATCTGCTCAAGCTGGGGACTAATTTGATGCAGAAAATATTGGTGAAAGCTAATAGGTGTTTAGTCTCCCATTGAGGGTAATATGGAGGGTTCTTGTAAAAAATATACATTAACCACACACACTTTAAATTTATTACCAGTGGGCTAACCAGCGGAATTACCATTTAGTATGTACCGAAAATTGACTATTTTTCCTCTTATTTTTTGTTTGCAATTAGAAAAAATGATTGACTGCATTAACATGACTATGTTTGAAACTTGTTTCACACTGAATTCACAGCTAATAGAGTAGGAGTCAGAACTTATCAACACTAATTATGTCACGACTCCCGCCGGAGTCGGATCCTCCTCTTGTTCGGGCGGTGCTCAGCGGTCAACGTCACCGGTCTTCTAGCCATCATCGCTCCACCTTTCATTTTCCATTTGTTTTGTCTTGTTTTTCTGCACACCTGTTTTACATCCCCTCATCACTCTACGTGTATATTATAATCTGTTCCCCCCATGTCTGTGTGTGTAATTAGTCGTTACCTGTCATGTGTGACGCTTCATGCTGGTTTTTCGGCTGGTCTTGTTTGGAACCTGTGGTATTGTATGCTATACATTATTTGTGTGATATTCGCGCTATTCGCTTTTGCCTTTGGCGGGAGTGTCGTTACGCAGTTGCGTCCGACTGTTTTCCCTTTGCCAAATAAAGTGTGCCTGTTCACTCATCTCTGCTCTCCTGCACCTGACTTCAGTTAACCAGTTGCGCACACTGCTGACAAATTCAGGGTTCTACACCAGAATCTCATTTGGATCAGCCAATAAGCACAGAGATATTCGCTATTGGTAGCCCCTCATGATGGATCGTGTTGAGGCCGTAGCCATTCTCTGGCTGCACTCCAGTCATTCCTCCCCTTTCCTCATCCTGGTTGATGATATACTCCCGAGACACACCACCAGACTATCTGCTGCTCTCAATCCACCACGACCAGCTTTACGGCGCCATAAAGCAAGCTACTTTATCGCCGTCCATCCAACAGGCTGAAGACCATGAAATGAAGTTGCCTGCCTGGACTGGGGTAGGAAGTGGCTGGTCACAGGTCGGTGGTGTGTGTGTTATATCTCTCACACAGATGGCCCGGTGGTCAGGGACTCAGGCACTATGGAGCATCAAATTGAAAAGACTGTTTGCTCTTGGATGGATATAAACAACAGTCAGAAAAGTCTGTAGGAATTCATAGGGGAGGAAGCAGGGGTTCAGTGACACTGACAATAATTCTATATCAGGAGTGCATTTCTTTCCTTCCTGACAATGGTAGTTTTACACCATCTGTCATCTATCCGCACACAGACTCCCCCTCTGTGCTCCTTACCAGTAGCTTCACTGTCTCTGTCCAGACGAATGATAGTGAATCTGTCAGGGGTGACTTCAGAGTCGGGAACCGCCTCCAACAGCCGAGTTTTAGAAAAGGCCATCACACAGGCCTGCCTGTATTCATATAGATACTGTGAGTTTGGCCGCAATTCGTCCATGTTCCCCTTCGGTGATTGGGCATCGAAGAGCAGGACAGTAGGAAGATGGATCTTTGTTTTGTTCCTCTTCGACCTCTGCCGCACACCTCCTTGGGGGTGCTGCGTGACCTTGGGAACTCTACGCAGTGGTGCCCTGAATCGATTGTTTGTTAGTTGTTTAAACTCGTTCGTTGTTGTTGCTTTGTTTATAGTAGTATAAAGTGTTTTATGTTGCATCGGATTAGGGTTAGGCTACAGTAGAGCGACATGAAATGTGTAGAGTGGATTATTCTCCTACTTGGATTACGTTTGCTGGTACCTGAAACAGCATGCGAAATTTCGAGAAAGTCGGTGGAACCACTCATCCTTGATAGCAGAATCTCTCTTTTACAATGTAACAACTCAAATGCCCCCTTCAAATGGAGGCAACGTCTGCATCCCTGTCCCGACTAGAGAGTGTACAGCCAATGAACTGAACACGTTTTTACCCGCTTTGAAGCAAGGGTTGAACCCGCTCCCCCGGCCTGTCCAGAAGAGGACGTCATGGCAACCAAGAGTGTCATCAATGAGGAAGTCATACAACGAGTGTTCAAAAGCACCGGGGCGAGAAAGAGCCCGGGGCCTGATAACATAAGTGGGCGTGTCCTGAAACATTGTTTCACTCAGCTGAGCAGTGTTTTCAGCTTTCTCTTCCAGCAGTCCCTGGATACACTGGAAATTCCATCTCTATGGAAAAAAATTGATTATTGTACCTGTCCCAAAAACCTCTCATCCATCTGCATCAAATGATTACAGAACTGTCGCTCTGACCTCTCTCCTGATTGAATCTCTTGAAAAGATCATCAAGGAATACATCATCAACACCACCAGACACCTCGTTGACCCCCTCCAATTTGCATACCAGTCGGAAAGAAGAACAGATGATGGCATCCTCTCACTCTTACACCTGGTGTACATGCATTTGGAGGGCAGTAAAACCCATGTGCGTATCATGTTCACAGATTTCTCCTCTGCATTTAACACAATCACTTCGTTTGTCCTCGCAAACAGACAGAGGAGACTTCGGACTTTATGCTATGCTTATCACATGGATCACCAACTTCCTAACTGATAGGTCTCAGCAGGTACGAGTTAGCACACTACTTCAGTTGGAACCCCACAGGGCAGTGTTCTTTCACCAGTACTATACATATTGTATAGACAGCTGCCGGAGCTAGTTCCTAGGTCGCCACCTGATCAAATATGCTGACGATACTGCTTTGGTCAGTCTCTTCGAAGGGGATGAGACGGAGCATGGACCGGCTCTGAATGATTTTACAGTCTGCTGTGAGTCGTCCCATCTAAAAGTAAATAAAGAAACAAGGGACATGGTGATTGACGGAACACTACCATGCACACATCACTGATAAAAAAAAGGTGAGCCCATCGAAATAGTGGAGGAGTACAAATATCTTGTGTCACGCCCTGGTCTTAGTATTTTGTGTTTTCTTTATTATTTTGGTTAGGCCAGGGTGTGACATGGGTTTATTATGTGGTGTGTTTTGTCTTGGGGTTTTCGTAGGTATTGGGATTGTGGCTTATTGGGGTTATCTAGTATAGTCTATGACTGTCTGGAGTGGTTCTCAATCAGAGGCAGGTGTTTATTGTTGTCTCTGATTGGGAACCATATTTAGGCAGCCATATTCTTTGAGTGTTTCGTGGGTGATTGTTCCTGTCTCTGTGTTTGTAACAGATAGGCTGTATAGGTTTTTGCGTTACGGTTCTTGTTTTGTATTGTTCGTGTTCATTCGTTTATTAAACATATATCAAAATTACCACGCTGCATTTTGGTCCGATCCTTGCTACACCTCCTCTTCAGAGGAGGAGATAGAAGAAAACCGTAACATCTTGAACTAGTCATTGACAACAAGCTGTCCTGGGATCATTTTACTGACGTTGTTTTAAAGAAAGGCCAACAGACTGTACTACAGAAACTGCACTTTAATGGTGATCTAACCATCATGATTCTTTCATAAATCATTCATTGTGTCACACCCTGATCTGGTTCACCTGTCCTTGTGATTGTCTCCATCCACTCCAGATGTTGCTTATTATCCCCGGTGTATATATCCCTGTGTTTCCTGTCTCTGTGCCAGTTTGTCTTTTTTGTCAAGTCAACCAGCGGTTTTCCTTGCTCCTATTTTTACCAGTCTCTGTTTGTTTCTAATCCTCCCAGTTTCGACCGTTGCCCTGTCCTGACTCCAAACCCGCCTGCCTGACCACTCTGCCTGTTCTGACTACCAGCCTGCCTATCCCCTTGTACCGTCTGGTAGTTTGGACTCTGACATGGTTAACGAACTCTCGCCTGTCCCTGACCTGGCTTTGCCTACTCCCTCTGTCATAATAAATATCGCTCTACCATCTGCCTCCTGTGTCTACATTTGGGTCTGGCCTTGTGTCCTTATACATTGAATGCATTCTGTCCTACTGCTTGACCTGTTGGTTTAAGAATATCAAGGCTGCATGGAAAAATAGGTTGGGCAAAGAAGTCTGGACTTGTGGAAAAATCCTGAGGCAGCAACAGCAAAAACTGTCATCATTATACCTGGGCAGAGCCCTCCTGAAGGCAAATAAAATAGCGGTTGACTAGTTCCACCACGAATTCCAGCTCTTTCTCTCTGGCCGCAGGTACAGACTACCTAAGGGGGAAAAAATAGGGCCAAATACTTTTTTATTCCGAATGCAATTCTGCAACTTAACAAAATGTTAATTTCACTTAGCACTTGCACTTTAACTATGAAACTGCCCTTACCCCGTCGCCTGACTTGGAAATATCCTTTGCTACTTGTTTTATTGTATTTTTTATTTGTATTTTTTATATTTGATATGTTCTATAACTGCTTCAAAATTGATTGGAGGGGAAAGAGAAGACGAGGATAATCTGCTGTGTTATAATGCGTTATTATCACAACTGGTGGGAAGCACTGGATGTCCTCTAAGGTATGCAGCAATAACTACTGAGAGAGACAGAGAGAGAAAGACGGAGAGAGGCAGAGAGAGAAAGACAGAGAGAGAGAAAGCAGAAACAGAGACCCACGGGAGTAAAATAAACTGTGTTCAGCAAGATGTCTATGAATAGTATACAGTAGCCTACTACCATGAATAATGCATGATGGACACCTGCTGCCATTACAACAACGACAGAGAAGATATGTTAATGTCTAGAGCAGGGGTATTCAACTCTTACCTTACGAGGTCTGGAGACCGCTGGTTTTCTGCTCTACCTGATAATGAATTGCACCCAGCCGGTGTACAAAGTCTAAATTAGTCCCTGCTTAGTTGGGAACAATGGGGGCTTTGAGGTACAAAGTTAATTTTGAGGGGTCTAGAGTATAATGTAGTATTGAATAATGCAAACACAAGTCCGCATACTATCCAAACCCAGAACATCATTCTCTAAGGACAACCCCAGGAGATGTGTTACCTCACTCTACAGAAAATCACAGCAAATCAAATGGATGAGTTTGTGTAATGGTTGGGGTGCAGACCAATGCTATGTATTAATCCTAGATGACTGAAAGGGGGTGCTGTTTTGAAGCCACCACACAGCCACTTTGGTAGTCCTTTTCCATTGTAAAAAAATATTTTGCAGCTATATAAATATATTTATTAATATCTACATTTGTTGTTGACATCTTAATACATACTTTTATATTATATTAAGTGATCTGAACATTTAAATAATCAAATGTATTAAAGCATATTCCTTCAAATATTTTAGGCGGAGAGAAAAAATGTTACTGTCCCCCTTACAACAAATAAATACCTAAATACATGTCATTTTGTCCTTGAAACATTTGAAATAGTGTGGAATTCCGTTCATTCCTCTGGAGGACTGCTTCATCTGGGGAGTGCCAATATTGCGACCGGTGGCTTCAAAGCATTTCATTGGCCATTACATACCATCAGCAATACAGGGTTAATACACATCATTAGAGTAGACCAGGCCGACAGATCTGGAGCTCAAAACATAATGTCCAACTAGTTTAGCGTATTGGATCACTTCTATCTAAACTTCTATCACCATGGCAGCTGTTAAATGCAAAAAACCTTAGCCTAGCTTAATAATCTTTACATCAATCATATTTACTTTTATGAATTTTTGTGGACTGAGGTCATTTTGAGCAGGGGAGAGTTAAGTCAGATACATCACAAAACCTCACAAAATAATTCACACCAAACACAACCATTTCCAATACTCCTCTCCGGCTATGAGGCCCAGGCGGGCGTGCCATGGTCTGATGGTCAGATTGCCTGTCAGGGTTGTGTTATTTTAAAGAATTCTGCTGAAATCAGGCTAGCAGCTCACTGGGGCCTTTCATCAGCTATAAAGAAAAAGTGGTGAGATCTGGTCAACGGCCCAGTCTTAAAACCCATCACTCCAGAATAGATGCCCTGGCAGGCGGTGACAGCCCTAGGTCCAGGCGTTAGATTGATAACTGCGGTGTGGCCGTGCGGTGTCTCCCATTCCCTGCCTGCAAACTGCCCATCTCCCTGCACTGTGCAATAGGGGGATGTATGGGTACTCCACATGGGAACTATTTCATTAACACACATATACACTTCATTATCATTACTCCAACCCACAGATATATTTCTGGCTGTCCTCCAACCCACACAAATCCCTCAGTGAGAGTACCTAAACCTGGCCAAAGATCTTCCTCTATTTTCTGTTTCTGCATACCCACTAAATGGCAACTATCGGATTTATAGTATCAGTATTGCTATTGTTAAAATGGCCTTAGTAATAGATTTGATAAGATCTGATAAACTGGTTCCTGCAGCATTGAGATGCTATTAAAGTGATGGACATTTTGAGGGGACCATTTATGCTGATGTAATGGTTTGGTAGTAAAGAGTGATTTGAAGTTGTCTTGGGGCTTGGATATCCCTGTAGTTCTGTTATATCCCTCAAGGTGGACATGTGGGGCTGGCAATGACAATCAGATGGGCGGAGGACACACACCGTGTCTAGTTCTTAGTGAGACCAAGCTTCCTATTCTGGCAGCAGGCCAACACATTATCGTTGAAACCACACACGCTAGTGGTTGTTCTCCATCCTGCAACATCCTGACACAGCAAGCGAGGGTTTCACGTCATGTTGCTGTCACGGGGATGGCACTTTAGAGGCGAAGCAGGTACGGGGAGTCAAACATTTAATATGGAACGAGACAGGAACAGCGTCAGCACACGGGTAACACCGACAAATAACAATCAATGCAGCAGCGGAGAACAGAGCGGGGAACTGACAAATATAGGGGAGGAAATAAACAGGCGATTGAGTGAGTCCAGGTGAGTCCAATATCGCTGATGCGCGTGACGGGGGAAGGCAGGATGCGTAAATTATGTTGGCAGGAGTGCGTAATGCAGGGCAAGAGCGGGAGCAGGTGTGACAGCTGCATCTGTATTCCATTTCCTGTTACAACCTCATTAACGTTTCAACTCCACATACCGTATACAGAGGAGAACCCATGCATGGCCTATATCACCCCCATCCTCATACGCATATCTTTAACATGTATCTAAGAGGACACAGTGAGTACTGACTCATAGCCAGAGCATTGTATTCAAATCAGTACTATGGTAATGACAGACACTCATTAAAATAAAGACAACATTTTTCTCTCTCTCTTTTTATCTCTCCTTCTGTCTCCTCTCTCTCTCTCTCTCGATCAGCTGGGGACATTAACCTCTTGAAGCTAGGGGGCACTATTTTTATGTTTTAAAAAAGAACGTTCCCAAAGTAAACGGCCTATTTCTCATGACCAGATGCTAGAATATGCATATAATTGACAGATTAGGATAGAAGTTTCCAAAACTGTAAAGATATTGTCTGTGAGTATAACAGAACTGATATTGCAGGCGAAAGCCTGAGGATAATCCAATCAGGAAGTGCCTCTTATTTTGAAACTTCTGTGTTTTATTTTGAAAAATGAGCGTGAAGGATCACATTGCGTAAGTGGATAGGTGGGGGCTCTCAGAGTGAGTTGGTGCGCAATTGAGTAATATGGCCATTGTTCCTCCCGCTGTTATGGAAAAAGCTACACACTCGGTTGATGTATTATCAAATATATATTTTAAAAACTATCTGAGGAATGATTATAAAAAACGTTTGACATGTTTCTGTGGACATTATGAAGACTATTTGGAATTTCCGTCTGCGTTGTCGTGGCCGCGCTTTCCTGTGGATTTCTGAACATAACGCGACAAACAAACGTCGGTATTTTGGGTATAAAAATATTCTTTATGAAACAAAAGGAACATTTGCTGTGTAACTGGGAGTCTCGTGAGTGAAAACATCCTAAGATCATCAAAGGTAAACGGTCAATTTGATTGCTTTTCTGATTTTCGTGACCAAGCTTCCTGATGCTAAGTGTACATAATGCTATGCTAGGCTATGGATAAATTTACACAAACCCTTGGATTGCTTTCGCTGTAAAACATAATTTCAAAATCTGAGACGACAGGGTGATTAACAAAAGGATAGGCTGTGTTTCAAAATATTGCACTTGTGATTTCATGAATATTAATATTTTCTAGTAATATTATATGACTGTTGTGCTATGCTATTCAGCGGTTGCAGACAGAAATTATCCCGCTACAGGGATTGGTAGCGTCAAGAAGGTGACAAAGAAAATCTGAGGACAATTGTATCAATACATCTCCTGTGCTACACAGACCCTGGATCATTGCTACTCTCCCTGCCAGGACAGCTACAAGGCAGTCTCCTGCTATCCCTTTGGCAAATCAGATCACGTCTCCATCCTTCTCCTCCCCACCTACAGGCAGAAACTTAAACAGGAAGCTTGTGTGGTAAGGACTGCTCAACGTTGGTCTGAACAATTGGAATCTATGCTTCAAGATTGTTTTGATTACGGGGACTGGGAAATGTTCCGGGTCGCCTCTAAGAATATTATCAATATATACACTGACTTGGTGACTGGGTTCAAATCAAATCAAATTGTATTTGTCACATACACATATTTAGTAGATGTTATTGTGGGTGTAGTGAAATGCTTCCTCATCAGGAAGTGCATAGAGGATGTTGTTCCCACTGTGACTGGGTTCATCAGGAAGTGCATAGTGCATTGCTCCCACTGTGACTGGGTTCATCAGGAAGTGTATAGAGGATGTTGTTCCCACTGTGACTGGGTTCATCAAGAAGTACATAGAGGATGTTGTTCCCACTGTGACAATTAGAACTTATACAAACCAACAACCGTTGATAGATGGCACCTTCTTCACCGGCTTAGAAAGAAAACAACACTGAGGACTGTGTGCTCTCGTTCTCCATGGGCTACTTAAGTAATTTAAGCATATTAACCCTCACAAGACTGCCGGCCAAGGTGGCAACCCAAGCCGCATATCGGCATGTGCAGACCATCTGGCTGGAGTGTTTACGTACATATTCAATCTCTCCATATCCCAGTCCGTTGTCCCCACTCCTGTACCCAAAGCTAACTGAATTAAATTACTATCGCCCTGTAGCACTCACTTCTGTCATCATGAAGTGCTTTGAGAGGCTAGTTAAGGACCATATCACCTCCACCCTAAATCCACTACAATGCCCCAACAGATAATTTGCCATTGCACTGCACACTGCCCTATCCCACCTGGACAAGAGAAATATAAGAATGCTGTGCATCAACCACAGCTCAGCCTTAGAAACTATAGTGCCCTCCAAGCTCATCACTAAGCTCAGGGCCCTGGGTCTGAACCCTTCCATGTGCAACTGGGTCCTGGACTTCCTGACGGGCCGAGCTCAAGTGGTGAAGGTAGGCAACACCTCTGCCACTCTGATCCTCAGCACAGGGGTGCTCAGCCCCCTCCTGTACTCCTGTACATGACTGCATGGCCACGCACGCTCCAACTAAATAATTAAGCTTGCTGATGAAACAACAGTGGTTGACCAGCCTACAGGGAGAAGGTGAGGGCCCTGTTTATTTTTGTTTTTTTTTATTTCACCAGGTAGGCTGGTTGAGAACAAGTTCTCATTTGAGTGGTTGAGTGGTTCCAGGAAAATAAGCTCTCCCTCAATGTCAACAAAACAAAGGAGCTTTCATCATGAAGTGCTTTGAGAGGCTAGCTACGGACCATATCACCTGCCAGGACAACAACCTCTCCCTCTATATCAGCAAGACAAAGTTGATCATGGACTACATGAAACAGAGGGCTGAGCACGCCCCCATTCACATTGACGGGGCTCTAGCGGAGCAGGTTGGAAGCTTCAAGTTCCTTAGTGTCCACATCATTAAATAATTATCATGCTCCACACACACCAACACAGTCGTGAAAAGGGCACGACAATGCCTCTTCTGCCTCAGGAGGCTGAAAAGATTTGGCATGGGCCCTCATATCCTCAAAAAGTTCAACAGCTGCACCATTGAGAGCATCTTGGTTGGCTGCATCTTCTCTTGGCATGGCAACTGCTTGGCAAGGCGATACAGAGGGTAGTGCGAACGGCCCAGTACATCACCGTGGCCAAGCTCCTTGCCATCCAGGACCTCTATACCAGGACCCTGAACAGTTTTACCCCCAAGCCATAAGACTGCTAAATAGTTAGTTAAATAGTTAACCAATAGCTACCCGGACTATCTGCATTGACCCTTTTTGCACAAACTTTTTGACTCATCACATTCGCTGCTGTTACTGTGGTCAGCCTAACGCATTACCGGGGGCACAATACCTGTCCTCCAGGACATCTACAGCACTAGGTGTCACAGGAAGGCCAACAAGATCATCAAGGACCTCAGTCGCCCAACCATGGCCTGTACACCCAGCTACCATCTAGAAGGCAGAGACAGTACAGGTGGATCAAAGCCGAGAGACTGAAAAACAGCTTCTATATCCAGGCCATCAGACTGTAAAACAGTCATCACTAGCTGGCCTCTGCCCCGTACCCTGCCCTGAACCTTAGTCACTGTTATAGCCGGCTACCACCCGGTACTCTACCCTTCACCTTAGAGACTGCTGCCCTATGTACTGTACATAGACATTTTACACACGTTTTATGTACAATGCATTCGGAAAGTATTCAGACCCATTGATTTTTTTCAAAATGATGTTACGTGGGGCCTCGCGGGTGGCGCAGTGGTTAAGGGCGCTGTACTGCAGCGTTAAGGGCGCTGTACTTTGATGCACTTTGATGTACGAAGGGCTATATAAATACATTTGATTTGATTTGGCTTGGTTGGGTTGTGTATCGGAGGACGCATGACCTT
This sequence comes from Oncorhynchus clarkii lewisi, assembly GCF_045791955.1. Lineage (NCBI taxonomy): Eukaryota > Metazoa > Chordata > Actinopteri > Salmoniformes > Salmonidae > Oncorhynchus > Oncorhynchus clarkii. The sequence continues at coordinate 14,789,867 of NC_092152.1, forward strand.
CAACCTTCGTCTCTCCCAAGCCCGTACGGGAGTTGTAGCGATGAGACAAGATAGTAGCTACTAACAATTGGATACCACAAAATTGGGGAGAAAAAGGTGTCAACATTTTTTTTTTTTATTAAAAAATGTTATGTTACAGCCTTTTTGCTCATCAATCTACACACAATACCCGATAATGACAAAACTGAAAATAGTTTTTTAGAAATGTTTGCACATTTATAACAAATAAAAAACAGAACTACCTTATTTACATAAGTATTCCGATTTTTAGAAATGTTTGCAAATTTATGATATATAAAAATAAAAAAATACCTTATTTACATTACTATTCAGAACCTTTGCTATGGGAGTCGAAATTGATGCATCCTGTTTCCATTGATCATCCTTCAGATGTTTCCACAACTGTTTCCACAACTGGGTTGAGGTCGGGGGATTATGGAGGCCAGGTCATCTGATGCAGCACTACATCACTCTCCTTGATCAAATAGCCCTTACACAGCCTGGAGGTGTGTTTTGGGTCATTGTCCTGTTGAAAAACAAATTATAGTGCAACTAAGCTCAAACCAGACGGAATGGCATATCGCCGCAGAATGCTGGTTAAGTGTGCCTTGAATTCTAAATAAATCACAGGCAGTGTCACCAGCAAAGCACCACCCACACCATCACACCTCCTCCTCCATGCTTCACCGTGGGAACCACACATGTTGAGATCACCTGTTCACCTACTCTACGTTTCACAAAGACACAGCAGTTGGAACCAAACATCTCAAATTGGACTCATCAGACCAAAGGACAGATTTTCACCGGTCTAATGTCCATTGCTAATATTTCTTGGCCCAAGCAAGTCTCTTCTTGTTATTGATGTCCTTTAGTAGTGGTTTCTTTGCAGCAATTAGACCATGAAGGCCTGATTCACGCAGTCTCCAATGAACTTATCAAATCATATTTGATTTTGTCGCATGCGCTGAATACAACAATACACCTTACAGTGAAGTGATTCCTTACAAGCCCTTAACCTCTTTGATCTCTAGGGGCGCTATTTCATTTTTGGATAAAAAACGTTCCCGTTTTAAGCGCGATATTTTGTCACGAAAAGATGCTCGACTATGCATATTCTTGACAGTTTTTGAAAGAAAACACTCTGAAGTTTCAGAATCTGCAAAGATATTGTCTGTAAGTGCCCCAGAACTCATTCTACAGGCGAAACCAAGATGATGCATCAACCAGGAAATGAGCAGAATTTCTGAAGCTCTGTTTTCCATTGTCTCCTTATATGGCTGTGATTGCGCAAGGAATGAGCCTACACTTTCTGTCGTTCCCCCAAAGTGTTAGCAGCATTGTGACGTATTTGTAGGCATATCATTGGAAGATTGACCATAAGAGACTACATTTTCCAAGTGTCCGCCTGGTGTCCCTGCGTCGAAATTGGAGCGTAAAGCCAGGTGCAATTATTTTTCCATTTGAGAGCAAGGAGAAACCAGGCTTCCACGAAGGATATATCATTGAAGAGATATGTGGAAAAACACCTTGAGGATTGATTCTAAACCACGTTTGCCATGTTTCAGTCGATATTATGGAGTTAATTTGGAAAAAAGTTCGCGTTTTGAGGGCTGAATTTTCGTTTTTTTTTTTTTTTTTTTTTTTTTTTTTTTTTTGGTAGCCAAATGTGATGTACAAAACGGAGCTATTTCTAATACACAAATAATCTTTTTTGGAAAAACGGAGCATCTGCTATCTAACTGAGAGTCTCCTCATTGAAAACATCAGAAGTTCTTCAAAGGTAAGTTATTTTATTTGAAGGCTTTACTTGTTTTTGTGATAGTTGCCTGCTAAATGCTAACGCTAATGCTAACGCTAATGCTAACGCTAAATGCTACGCTAGCTAGCTACTGTTACACAAATGATTGTTTTCCTATGGTTGAAAAGCATATTTTGAAAATCTGAGATGACAGTGTTGTTAACAAAAGGCTAAGCTTGAGAGCTAGCATATTTATTTCATTTCATTTGCGATTTTCATGAATAGTTAACGTTGCGTTATGGTAATGAGCTTAGGTCTATAAATAGAATCCCGGATCCGGGTTTGGTCGTCGCAACAGGTTAACCAACGATGCAGGTTTAAGAAAATTAAGTGTTAAGAAATGAGTTTCTAAAATAAACTGATATAAAAAATATTTTAAAAATAATAATAATAATTAAAGAGCACCAATATCCTCTGCAGCAGAGGTAACTCTGGGTTTTCCTTTCCGGTGGCGGTCCTCATGAGAGACAGTTTCGTCATAGCGCTTGATGTTTTTTGCGGCGACTGCACTTGAAGAAACGTTCAAAGTTCTTAAACTGTTGCGGGTTGACTGACCTTCATGTCTTAAAGTAATGATGGGCTGTCGTTTCTCTGTTCTTAATAATAATATGGACTTGTTCTTTTACCAAATAGGGTTATCTTCTGTATACCACTCCTACCTTGTCACAACACAATTAATTGGCTCAAATGCATTAAGAAGAAGATACATTTAAAAAATTACCTCAGCAAATCTGTGTACGCGAACAATAAACTTTGACTTGATTTCAATTATAGGGTTATTGAGGAGATTTTTTTGCCACCTGCTCTTGACACCCAAAGCTGTGATGGAACAGAGCTTTGGCCTGTAGTCAGTGTGAGGAGTGGTAATGTCATTTTACACAACATTATACAGAAACTAGTCTCATCCTAATATGCTCAACAGCTTAAAATGACATATCTCTGTGCTCAACCGATTCACACCAAACCTCTGTCTTTTACTACAAATGTGAACTTTGCCAACTCCTACCCAGTGAGACAACTAAATGTAGGATTATCTATAATAATAATAATAATAATTTGGGGGGCTTATATTGGTCCTGTTAGACAATTGTGTGTAATGGAAATGAGTTTCTTGCTTATCCAACTCCATGTGAGACGCCCACAGAGAGTGAGGTCAATTACGGTTAAGTGCCGTGCTCAAGGGAACAATGGCAGATTTTTCACCTTTCGGTTACTGGCCCATTGCTCTAACCGAGGCTACCTGCCGCCCATATAGATGTTCTGAAGAGTACTCTATCAGACACACACTCAGGAGAGATACTGACCACAAATGTTCCCCCTGTTCTCCAACTCACAAATCACCTCCTTAATTATCAGCCTTAGGGATGGAGAGAGTGGGAGATGGAGAGACAGAGGGATAGAGAGAGCGCGAATGATAGAGACGTGTGGTTAAAGTTTGTCATCGATTTGTATTTATTTCACCTTTATTTAACCAGGTAGGCCAGTTGAGAACAAGTTCTAATTTACAACTGCTAAGCAGTGTGACACAAACAACACAGAGTTACAGTTACACATGGGATAAAAAAATCGCACAGTCAATAACACAATAGAAAAATCTTTATACAGTGTGTGCAAATTAAGTAAGATTAGGGAGGTAAGGCAATAAATAGACCATAGTGGTGAAATAATGACAATTTCACAAATAAACACTGGAGTGATAGATTTGCAGAAGATGAACGTGCAAGTAATGAAAATGGTGTGCAAAGGAGCAACATTTGTTTTTTAAATATATAAATAAAATAAATAACAATATGGGGATGAGGTAGTTGGATGGGCTATTTACAGAGGGGCTATGTACAGGTGAAATGATCTGTAAGCTGCACTGATAGCTGATGCTTAAAGTTAGTGAGGGAGATATGAGTCTCCAGCTTAAGTGATTTTAGCAATTTGTTCAAGTCTTTGACAGTTGAGAACTGTAAGGAAAGGTGGCCAATGGGGGAATTGGCTTTGGGGGTGACCAGTGAAATATATCTGCTGGAGCGCATGCTACAGATGGGTGCTGTTATGGTGACCATTGAGCTGAGATAAGGCAGGGCTTTACCTAGCAAGGACTTATAGATGACCTGGCGCCAGTGGGTTTGGCAACGAATATGAAGCGAGAGCCAACCAACGAGAGAATACAGGTCTCAGTGGTGGGTAGTATATGGGGCTTTGGTGCCGAAACGGATGGCACTGTGATAGACTGCATCCAATTTGCTGTGTAAAGTGTTGGAGGCTATTTTGTAAATGACATCGCAGAAGTCAAGGATCAGTAGGATAGTCAGTTTTACGAGGGTATGTTTGGCATCATGAGTGAAAGATGCTTTGTTGCGAAATAGGAAGCCGATTCTAGATTTAATTTTGGATTGGAGATGCTTAATATGAGTCTGGAAGGAGAGTTTACAGTCTTATCAGACACCTAGGTATTTGTAGTTGTCCACATATTCTAAGTCAGAACCGTCCAGAGTAGTGATAAAGTAGCAACAAACAAAACAAAATCCACACAATTGAAGAGAAGTATCATTTAGTGTGTGGTAGCTCTGGCATATTTTGCCTGGGTAAGAAGCATGACATGGTGAGACTGGATGAATACAGAAAACAAATCATCTATAAAAGAGATAGTATCGCAAGATGATGAAAAATAAAGAAATAAAATGACATTTGAAGATGTATGGAATAGAGTAAATAATGACATTGCAGGATATCTGAAAATAGTAATGCCTCAGTTGAGGGTAATGACAAGGTAGAACAAACAGCAGAGGAAGATTCAATAAAGCCAGATGTTTATTTGAGTCAACATGGCTGCCGTATACAATACCACAAAAGGGAGCAGACCAAGTTCAACAACTCTCTCACGATATATTCTAGACTTCAGTGTCTTCCATTAGCAACGGAATATCACGTTTACATACTTATTCGTTATTACATGCAAACATATTGAGCCCCATATTGAGGTAATAGGATTGGTGGCTGTGTGCTATGCTGTGCTGCAGCCACATTCTCATCAACGGGGCTGTAGTGGAGCAGGTTGAGAGCTTCAAGTTCCTCGGTGTCCACATCAACAACAAACTAGAATGGTCCAAACACACCAAGACAGTCGTGAAGAGGGCACGACAAAACCTATTCCCCCTCAGGAAACTAAAAAGATTTGGCCTGGGTCCTGAGATCCTCAAAAGGTTCTACAGCTACAACATCGAGAGCATCCTGACTGGTTGCATCACTGCCTGGTATGGCAATTATTCAGCCTCTGACCGCAAGGCACTACAGAGGGTAGTGCGTACGGCCCAGTACATCACTGGGGCTAAGCTGACTGCCATCCAGGACCTCTATACCAGGCGGTGTCAAAATACCTAAAAATTGTCAAAGACCCCAGCCACCCGAGTCATAGACTGTTCTCTCTCCTACCGCATGGCTAGCGTTACCGGAGTGCCAAGTCTAGGACAAAAAGGCTTCTCAACAGTTTTTACCCCCAGCCATAATACTCCTGAACAGGTAATCAAATGGCTACCTGGACTATTTGTATTGTGTGCCTCCCCCCAACCCCCCCCAACCCCTCTTTTTACTCTCTGTTTATTATATATGCATAGTCACTTTAACTATACATTCATGTGCATATTACCTCAATTGGGCCGACCAACCAGTGCTCCCGCACATTGGCTAACCGGGCTATCTGCATTGTGTCCCGCCACCCACCACCCGCCAACCCATCTTTTACGCTACTGCTACTCTCTGTTCATCATATATGTATAGTCACTTTAACCATGTCTACATGTACAGTGCCTTGCGAAAGTATTCGCCCCCCTTGAACTTTGCGACCTTTTGCCACATTTCAGGCTTCAAACATAAAGATATAAAACTGTATTTTTTTGTGAAGAATCAACAACAAGTGGGACACAATCATGAAGTGGAACGACATTTATTGGATATTTCAAACTTTTTTAACAAATCAAAAACTGAAAAATTGGGCGTGCAAAATTATTCAGCCCCCTTAAGTTAATACTTTGTAGCGCCACCTTTTGCTGCGATTACATCTGTAAGTCGCTTGGGGTATGTCTCTATCAGTTTTGCACATTGAGAGAAATTTTTTCCCATTCCTCCTTGCAAAACAGCTCGAGCTCAGTGAGGTTGGATGGAGAGCATTTGTGAACAGCAGTTTTCAGTTCTTTCCACAGATTCTTGATTGGATTCAGGTCTGGACTTTAACTTGGCCATTCTAACACCTGGATATGTTTATTTTTGAACCATTCCATTGTAGATTTTGCTTTATGTTTTGGATCATTGTCTTGTTGGAAGACAAATCTCCGTCCCAGTCTCAGGTCTTTTGCAGACTCCATCAGGTTTTCTTCCAGAATGGTCCTGTATTTGGTTCCATCCATCTTCCCATCAATTTTAACCATCTTCCCTGTCCCTGCTGAAGAAAAGCAGGCCCAAACCATGATGCTGCCACCACCATGTTTGACAGTGGGGATGGTGTGTTCAGCTGTGTTGCTTTTACGCCAAACATAACGTTTTGCATTGTTGCCAAAAAGTTCAATTTTGGTTTCATCTGACCAGAGCACCTTCTTCCACATGTTTGGTGTGTCTCCCAGGTGGCTTGTGGCAAACTTTAAACAACATTTTTTATGGATATCTTTAAGAAATGGCTTTCTTCTTGCCACTCTTCCATAAAGGCCAGATTTGTGCAATATACGACTGATTGTTGTCCTATGGACAGAGTCTCCCACCTCAGCTGTAGACCTCTGCAGTTCATCCAGAGTGATCATGGGCCTCTTGGCTGCATCTCTGATCAGTCTTCTCCTTGTATGAGCTGAAAGTTTAGAGGGACGGCCAGGTCTTGGTAGATTTGCAGTGGTCTGATACTCCTTCCATTTCAATATTATCGCTTCCACAGTGCTCCTTGGGATGTTTAAAGCTTGGGAAATATTTTTGTATCCAAATCCGGCTTTAAACTTCTTCACAACAGTATCTCGGACCTGCCTGGTGTGTTCCTTGTTCTTCATGATGCTCTCTGCGCTTTTAACGGACCTCTGAGACTATCACAGTGCAGGTGCATTTATACGGAGACTTGATTACACACAGGTGGATTGGATTTATCATCATTAGTCATTTAGGTCAACATTGGATCATTCAGAGATCCTCACTGAACTTCTGGAGAGAGTTTGCTGCACTGAAAGTAAAGGGGCTGAATAATTTTGCACGCCCAATTTTTCAGTTTTTGATTTGTTAAAGAAGTTTGAAATATCCAATAAATGTCGTTCCACTTCATGATTGTGTCCCACTTGTTGTTGATTCTTCACAAAAAAATACAGTTTTATATCTTTATGTTTGAAGCCTGAAATATGGCAAAAGGTCGCAAAGTTCAAGGGGGCCGAATACTTTCGCAAGGCACTGTACATTCTACCTCAATCAGCCCGACTAACCGGTGTCTGTAAGTAGCCTCGCTACTGTATATAGCCTCGCTACTGTATATAGCCTCGCTACTGTATATAGCCTCGCTACTGTATATAGCCTGTCTTTTTACTGTTGTTTTATTTCTTTATTTACCTATTGTTCACCTAACACCTTTTTTGCACTATTGGTTAGAGCCTGTAAGTAAGCAGTTCACTGTAAAGTCTACACCTGTTCTATTCGGCGCACGTGACAAATAAACTTTGATTTAACACGTTGACTGGTCTTATCGTCAATCTCAGAAGGCACAGGGTTTGTAGAGGCAGACGAGGAACGCTTGGGAAAATGCTAAACTACACACACACACACACACACACACACAGCCCTTTAAATTTCATAATAAAGGGCATACAGCAATAACAGCCTCTCCAAGCACATGACACCTGAACCAAAGCCACACGGACCCTGACTCTCCATTCAGAAAACAAGCTTTCACAGTAGAAATACTCAAACAACTTCTGTGGTTCAATTGTAAACTTTTTAAAAGCATGAATTGTGAAGCTACACTCACATTACCTGTGTCATGTCTATGCATCCTATTACTATTGCTCTACAGTAAACAAAAACAAAACACCCAACCCACTTGTTCTAATTTCCTCAGCATGTATATAGTACACTCCATCAGCCAGACTTAGAGCTGGTGATCTGGTCTCTGTCCTACCAGGTCCAGTGGTCATGATACTATAGTCTTGGCTGTGTTTCAAACGGTACCCTATTCCCTACATAGTGCTCTAGTCAAAAGTAGTGCACTATGTAGGGAATAGGGTGCCCTATGGGCTCTGGCCTAAAGTAGTGCACTATATAGGGAATAGGGTGCCTTATGGGCTCTGGTCTAAAATAGTGTGCTATATTGGGGACGTCAGCTCTGTGGCTGTACCCCGCCATCACCATCGCCCAGTAACACCCAACCACCTGGGAGAGAGCAGACAGTGGGGCATCACCTGGTCACAGCCATGTAGTACCTCACCAGAGGTTGTCATTGGAAGCTAATTTGGACAGGGGTGAGTGCCTTAGGTCCAGGAGAATGATGCATTATAGCAGTTATGTGACAAAGATATATATTACAGGTCTCAGTTCAAGATAGGATATCATTCTCCCCTCTATGACAGGTCTAATAGGATCTCATTCTCCCTTCTATGACAGGTCTAATATGATCTCATTCTCCCCTCTATGACAGGTCTAATAGGATCTCATTCTCCCCTCTATGACAGGTCTAATAGGATCTCATTCTCCCCTCTATGACAGGTCTAATAGGATCTCAATCTCCCCTCTATGACAGGTCTAATAGGATCGCATTCTCCCCTCTATCTGTCATAGAGGGGAGAATGCGATCCTATTAGACCTGTCTAATAGGATATCATTCTCCCCTCTATGACAGGTCTAATAGGATCTCATTCTCCCTTCTATGACAGGTCTAATAGGATCTCATTCTCCCCTCTATAACAGGTCTAATAGGATCTCATTCTCCCCTATATGTCAGGTCTAATAGCCTGAGCTCTATGTGAGGAGATAAGGAGAATTATGGCCTCCTGTATATCTGCTCCACTTGTCAGGGGGTCCCATTGGTTTCTGAGACAGACTGCTCTATTGCTGGTGCCCTGGCTGTAGACCAACGCTCTCCCACACACACACTGATGATCCGTGCCTGGACTGAGATAGATTCATGTGATGTCCCATAGAGTGGTTGAGCTATAGCCTGCCAGACTACTAGGGAGGGGCATGGAGCTTTTGCTCTCTGAGTATTACTGTTTCAACACCTGTGAGGACAGCAGTTCTGCTTCTGAGACTTGGTAAGAGATCACATCGGTTTTCCCTCTTTCGATTCAGTAAGAGCCCGATCATAAATAGTAAAGAGCTATTTAATTTTACTATCCCTTTATAGCTTTAGAGAAAAGAGAACCTCCTTTTCAATGGGATCCTATAAAAATATTAAATTGACTTGTAGAATCTGTTTCTTTGATACACAGACAGACATCTCTGTGCATTTGGTTGCATTCGGCTCACACCCATTATGATCATTGCATTAAAGTAACTGTCCAGTATTTCCAGATTTACATGAAATATGACCTATAATTAATTGCAATATGAGTGGAATAGTTTTTCTTCCAAAAAAATGTAAAGAAGTATGTTAAAAAGCTGCTTTTCTGTTTTGGAATGGAGTGGGCATACCCCAAAAACAAAATGGTGTGGGCCTACCGGTCATTAAAAATATTCATGCGAGTAGAACGCTGATTGGCCTTCATCTTCTATGGTGCAAAAGCAAGCATTTTTTAAACGGTCTGTTTACAGTTTTTTTTTTTTTTTTTTGCTTCAGCCACAATTATGAGTATAAGATTATGAGTACAGTTACTTTAACAGTCAGCAAACCAGACGCAGGCTGCAATTATAGCCCTCTGCTGCTGGATGTGGAAAGGCCTATTTTAACAGTCCTAATGAGTAGTCTACAAGACAGAGAGACAAAGAAACAGGGTGTGTGAGAGAGAGAGAGAGAGAGAGAGAGAGAGAGAGAGAGAGAGAGAGAGAGAGAGAGAGAGAGAGAGAGAGAGAGAGAGAGAGAGAGAGAGAGAGAGAGAGAGAGAGAGAGAGAGAGAGAGTTCACAGAAAAAGACAGATGGAATCCAAAGAGAGAAAGAGAGAGAGATCGAAAATCCATAAAGAAAGAGAGAGGATACCCACAGAGAAATCCAAACAGAGAGAAAAATAGAGAGAGGTAGAACCCACAGAGATAGAGAGAGAGTGATATAACCCACAGAGATAGAGAGAGAGAGAGAGTGATATAACCCACAGAGATAGAGTGATATAACCCACAGAGATAGAGAGAGAGAGGTTTTCCCATGCCAATAAAGCCACTTAAATTGAAATTGAATTGAGAGAGATGGATCCTAAAGAGATAGAGAAAGAGGTAAACAGAGAGAGATGGATCCTAAAGAGATAGAGAAAGAGGTAAACAGAGAGAGATGGATCCTAAAGAGATAGAGAAAGAGGTAAACAGAGAGAGATGGATCCTAAAGAGATAGAGAAAGAGGTAAACAGAGAGAGATGGATCCTAAAGAGATAGAGAAAGAGGTAAACAGAGAGAGATGGATCCTAAAGAGATAGAGAAAGAGGTAAACAGAGAGAGATGGATCCTAAAGAGATAGAGAAAGAGGTAAACAGAGAGAGATGGATCCTAAAGAGATAGAGAAAGAGGTAAACAGAGAGAGATGGATCCTAAAGAGATAGAGAAAGAGGTAAACAGAGAGAGATGGATCCTAAAGAGATAGAGAAAGAGGTAAACAGAGAGAGATGGATCCTAAAGAGATAGAGAAAGAGGTAAACAGAGAGAGATGGATCCCACAGAGTTTTTTTTTTTTTATTTATTATGAAACCAGGCAAACCAGTTAAAAACAAACTCTTATTTACAATGACGGCCTACCCCGGCTCCCAATTACGGCCAGTTGTGATACAGCCTGGAAACAAACCAGGGTCTGCAGTGACACCTTTGGCACTGAGATGCAGTGCCTTAGACCGCTGCACCACTCGGGAGCAGCGAGAGAGAGAGAAAGAGGGATAGAGAGAGAAAGAGATGGATCCCAAAGAGAGATAGAGAAAGAGAAAGAGAGCGAAAGATGGAGATGGATCCCACAGAGAGATGGAGAAAGAGAGAACGAGAGATGGATCCCAAAGAGAGATAGAGATAGAGAAAGAGAGAGATGGATCCCACAGAGAGATAGAGATAGAGATAGATGGATCCCACAGAGAGATAGAGAAAGAGAGAGATGGATCCCATAGAGAGATACCTCCTCTGTCCCTGATGGCGAGGTTGTGTCCCCTCTTTAGAGTGATGTCCAGTTGGTACATCCCTGGGTTGGCAGGAGGAGCAGTCTCAGCATTACTTGACCCCGCGATGTTGATACCCTGCAATTAAAACACAACAACTAGAAGTTAACCAGACAATCATCCACTACAACACAAGTAGTTAGCTCACCAATTAAAATACAAGTTGTTGCCCTGCAAAGAGAGACACACCTGATAACTTAAGCAGACAGACAAATCTATCCAATCCACATAAAGTAGCTCTACCACTAAATATCTACATGATCAAAAGCATGTAGACACCTGCTCGTCTAACATCTCATTCCAAAATTAATATGGAGTTGGTTCCCCCTTTGCTGCTATAACAGCCTCCACTCCTTAATAAGGAGTTGGTTCCCCCTTTGCTGCTATAACAGCCTCCACTCATTAATATGGAGTTGGTTCCCCCTTTGCTGCTATAACAGCCTCCACTCCTTAATAAGGAGTTGGTTCCCCCTTTGCTGTTGTAACAGCCTCCACTCATTAATATGGAGTTGGTTCCCCCTTTGCGTCTGTAACAGCCTCCACTCATTAATATGGAGTTGGTCCCCCCTTTGCTGCTGTAACAGCCTCCACTCTTCTGGCAAGGCTTTCCACTAGATGTTGGAACATTGCTATAGGGACTTGATAGCATCCAGCAACAAGAGCATTAGTGAGGTCGGACAAACCCCTCCAGCCGACGCTTGGCATTGAGCATGGTAATCTTAGGCTTGTGCGCGGCTGCTCGGCCATGGAAACCCATTTCATGAAGCTTCCAACGAACAGTTCTTGTGCTGACGTTGCTTCCAGAGGCAGTTTGGAACTCGGTAGTGAGTGTTACAACTGAGGACAGACGATTTTTACACACTACGTGCTGCAGCACTAGGCGGTCCCATTCTGTGAGCTTGTGTGGCCTACCACTTCGCGGCTGAGCCGTTGTTGCTCCTAGACATTTCCACTTCACAATAAGAGCACTTACAGTTGACCGGGGCAGATCTAGCAGGGCAGACATTTGACGAACTGACTTGTTGGGAATGTGACATCCTATGACAGTGCCAACAAAAAGGTCACTGAAAGTCACTGAGCTCTTCAGTGAGGCCATTCTTCTGCCAATGTTTGTCTAGGGAGATTGCATGGCTGTGTGCTTAATTTTATAATCCACTAATTTGAAGGGGTGTCCACATACTTTTGTATACATAGTATATATTATAAGAGACAGCGGTAAATTGAAGTGAATAGACGGATGACCTAGGGGCATGTAAGGCGGGTACACACAAACCTGTGTGGAATGGCAGGGTCAGTTCAGAGTGCATGGATGAACAGAGCTCTTTACACAAGATAATACACAAATACAGTATGCTGCCCAGGACAAATGCTCAAGATGGCAGATACACATTGTGAATAGACAAAAAAAATAGCAATGGGTTTTACAGTCATTGATATCACAGTCATTCAGGTCAAACTAACAGACACAACTGATCTCATGTAAATACTGTAGAAGTGATTGTGGATATCTGATATAGGACAGAGATATCTTAGAGAAACTTGCCTCCATGGGATGACTTCTGAAATAAAAAAACTGAATTAAAATAAAATAACTTAAGAATATTCTTGTAGGTATTTGGGAATTCATTAACAAAGTGAAACTGTCAACTGTAGAGACTGTCTTGGCTGGCTCTTGAGAAATGTAGGGCTCAGTGACAATGACAGGGTGTGATAGAGTGAGCAAGCTTGCCCTACACAAAGAAATTCAACTAATGCTTTCAAAAGGAAAATCCAACTGAATCGTAGTTTATTTGTGGATCAACGTGGACCACGTTTTTGTTTTTCCATATGCAAATAAAAACACAAAAGGGGCCTGCAACAACATTTGAATAGCATAAGACAATCAATTAAATGGTTTTGCATACAGAATGACAAAGTAGTTTTCGCCATGTTATACCAAGCTCTATGCAAACTCCTCTTTAACAGAGTGTGGAGACGCATTGAAACAGCATGATGGTATCCAGAAGAATTCTGCTGAAGTTTTCTAGGCCTAGGGCAAATTCACTGTAACATAGACACTACAGAGGTCAACAACAGTGACTTCTTCAGCAAATACATTTTCATTTGCATAAGCAGGTGAGAGAGCACACTGCTTCATGGCCAGGAAGGCACAAACAAACTCCAGGTACAAACCAGTGTGACTGCGACCTCACAAACCCCTTCTGAAACCTAGCTGTCCTCTTCACCTTTAGTTTAAATCATCACATTCAGACGTCGAATCGAGAGATATTATTAGACGGGAGGCAAAAAAAAAAGGATTCTGCCAACATCCCTCTTTCCTATTGAAATAGCACCTCACAGTTTCCCAGAATGCACCGTAATATAGGTCTGCATCCCTACATTATGAATGCATTACTGACCAGGGGCCATACTCTTGTCAAAAGTCATGTATTACAGAGGGAATATTGGGATGCAGATGTATCTACTGTCAGAGGCTGCTGCTTTGCATAATGCTTAGAAAAGAGTAGACCTGATCCCTCATGAATAAGGAATTATGATGAGAGAGTTTCACTCCTCCTGTATGAGAGATGAGAGTAAATACTCTCATATATTCCACAGCATGAACCCGCTGCCAGAAAAGGAGATTCCATTTCAGCTCTCTGGGATTGGGTCATGCGTTGGGTCATGCGTCACACACACACACACACACACACACATACACAACCATGCACAAAAAAGGTATCTTTCAACCACTGAGTGCGTAGCAAGTTTTGTATACACATCTTTGAATTCACACTCATATCACTACTTCTTATCAAATCAAGCTTTATTTAAACAGCACATTTCAGACATGGACTGCAATGCAATGTGTTTCACCGGGGAAAATATTTAAAAAACGATGAAAATAAAAGCTGAAATATTTACTACACAACAAACATAAGATAAAAAAACAAAAAAAGAACAAAAACTCAACAACTTATAAAGCACCTTAAGGCAAAGCAAAGCTAAAAAAAGTTTTTCAAGATTTTAAAATATGTTCACAGTTTCAGCCCCCCCAGGTTCTCTGGCAGGCTATTCCAGAGGCTGGGATCATAATAACTAATGGCTGCCTCTCAATGCCTCTTGGTCCTAGGCTTTGGGATAGTTAAAAGGCCAGTACCAGAGGACCTGAGGGACCTACTGGGTACATAACTTAAAAGTATGTCTGACATGTATTGGGGTGCACAACCGTGGATTGATTTAAAAACCAATGGAAGAATCTTAAAATGAATTGTAAAACTCACAGGCAGCCAGTGCAGAGACCTTTAAACCAGTGTAATGTGTGCTCTCTGTCTGGTCTTGGTCAGTACCCATGCTGCAGCATTCTGTATGTTTTGCAGTTGACCAATGCTTTTCTTGAGTAGACCAGACAGGAGAGCATTACAGTAGTAAAATAATGGATGAGTCTCTCTGTATCAGCCGGAGAGAGAAACGGCCGCACCTTGGCAATGTTCCTCACTTGGGGAAAAAAAGCTATTTTGGTCACATCCCTAATGTGTGATTTGAAATTGAGTTAAGAATCTAAAATGACACCTACGTTTTTTACCTTGTGTTTTATCTTTATTGCCCGTGAATTAAAATGTGTGGCCAGATTCTCTCTCTGTGCTTTGTCTACAACAAAAATTACCTGTCTTCTCTTGATTTAGCTGTAGGAAGCTGTGAGCCATCCAAGTATTTAAATCACTATTAGTCTAATCGTTTATCCGTGGAGCGAAAATCTTCTGGCGACAGAGAAAAGTAAAGTTGTGTATCGTCTGCGTAGCATTGAAAATCAATGCTGTGTTTTCTTTTAACGCTGCCAAGGGGTAACATATATAAACTAAAACAGTAGCGGACCCAAAATCAAACCCTGTAGAACGCTAGGTGAGACCCTGTGGAACGCCAGGTGAGACCCTGTGGAACGCCAGGTGAGACCCTGTGGAACGCCAGGTGAGACCCTGTGGAACGCCAGGTGAGACCCTGTGGAACGCCAGGTGAGACCTTGTGGAACGCCAGGTGAGACCATGTGGCAGAACTGCAATATTTCACACTGAGCACCAATATACCTCACGTAGCTCCTGAAGTTCATTCTCTCACCAGATATTAACTAAGGATATCAACTCATAGTTAGCAGGGGCTATTCTTCATACCAGAAACTGTCTTTATAAAAGGCATTATGAAGTAGTGTGGCCTTGAGGGGTCCATGAGACCGTCATTCCTCGTGGTAGTGGCACTGGCAGGTCATTTCCACTCTGTGTTACCACCTCCTTTTTTACATAGCAGCTTTCAACATTATTAGACCACTCATGACAAACCCCCTTAATGACAATCCCCATCAGCTAGTCACACAGCCACTGCAGTCTGCTCAGCTCTCTGCTGACCTCACCATTTGGACCCCAGGAAGAGTAGCTGCTGCATGAGAAACAGTTAATGGGGATCCAAATTAACTAAAGTAAACCAGTCACCACTTCTCCCCTCTGCATTCCCTAGGAGTCAGCTTGGCCTGGAGTTGTTCGTAACCATGTAATCTGCCTGGAGAAAAGGTATAGTCGTAATGAGTCACTGTACGCTTCCTTAGCCCTTGGCTAACACTGAGCTGGTTAGCATGGAGAGGTGCTGAGCTCTGTTGTTGGACAGGACAGTGTCATTTTGTACATTTATCCAGATCACATACATTTTCATCAAATCCACAACCCTGGCTTTGCAAGCACCATGCTCTAACAACTGAGCCTCGCGGGACTGTAATGGGTGTTGAAGACTGAGCTGTATGATGGATGTGGCAGCTGATTTGGATAAACACTTTATGTTTCCATGCAGCCAGGTGCCATGGAAACGCATTTGCATCAGAAAAGGGTGTGTGTGTCAGGATTGCATAGGACGGAACAGTATGTGTGTGTGTATGTGTGTGTGTGTGTGTGTGTGTGTGTGTGTGTGTGTGTGTGTGTCCGTTTGCGTTGCCTGGGTGCACAAGTGTTAAAAAGTCTGTTTACCTACAACATAATGAACCACAGCATCTGTCATAATAGAAACTACAGTAGTAGTTTAAACACACAGTTCCTTCTAAACCATCAGACCCACTGGATTGGACTGAGAGAAGCAGCCATTAATACTTTCAACAACACAATTTTAGCCTCTTCATCTAACTAATGAAGAGCTATAGTCAACATTGAAATAACCAGAAAACGGCAATAAGCACATCTGCCTGATTGTGCGCAGCAGTTGTTGATCTTATTGAGTCCTATTTCACATCCATTCATATTTCACACAGTCATTTCTTTAAAGTCAAGCTTGGAAGGAAAGGGCTGATAGAAAATATAAAAAACTATGTGATGAGAAACTTCTCCTGGACATCAATAGCTAACAGTCAGTTATTCAAACAGACCCTAGTGGTACGGCCCAACCCCTCAGTGGGACCCAAGTGGTACGGCCCAACCCCTCAGTGGGACCCTAGTGGTACGGCCCAACCCCTCAGTGGGACCCTAGTGGTACAGCCCAACCCCTCAGTGGGACCCTAGTGGTATGGTCTAACCCCTCAGTGGGACCCTAGTGGTACGTCCCAACCCCTCAGTGGGACCCTAGTGGTACGGCCCAACCCCTCAGTGGGACCCTAGTGGTACGGTCTAACCCCTCAGTGGGACCCTAGTGGTACGGTCTAACCCCTCAATGGGACCCTAGTGGTACGGCCCAACCCCTCAGTGGGACCCTAGTGGTACGGTCTAACCCCTCAGTGGGACCCTAGTGGTACGGTCTAACCCCTCAGTGGGACCCTAGTGGTACTCAACCCCTCAGTGGGACCCTAGTGGTACGGTCTAACCCCTCAGTGGGACCCTAGTGGTACGGCCCAACCCCTCAGTGGGACCCTAGTGGTACGGTCTAACCCCTCAGTGGGACCCTAGTGGTACGGTCTAACCCCTCAGTGGGACCCTAGTGGTACGGTCTAACCCCTCAGTGGGACCCTAGTGGTACGGCCCAACCCCTCAGTGGGACCCTAGTGGTACGGCCTAACCCCTCAGTGGGACCCTAGTGGTACGGCCCAACCCCTCAGTGGGACCCTAGTGGTACGGTCTAACCCCTCAGTGGGACCCTAGTGGTACGGTCTAACCCCTCAGTGGGACCCTAGTGGTACGGTCTAACCCCTCAGTGGGACCCTAGTGGTACGGTCTAACCCCTCAGTGGGACCCTAGTGGTACGGTCTAACCCCTCAGTGGGACCCTAGTGGTACGGCCCAACCCCTCAGTGGGACCCTAGTGGTACGGTCTAACCCCTCAGTGGGACCCTAGTGGTACGGTCTAACCCCTCAGTGGGACCCTAGTGTACCAGAGAACAAGCAGAAAAGTGAAGATCCAATCAAATGGATGTGATAGGAAGATCACTTCAACTACACTCCAACCAGGATGCATTTATGTGATTAAAATCATTTTTCATGGGGCACCCGAACATAAACAAAACCAAAATGGGCCGTAGATTTCTCCCATTCAGAGTCTATATGAGATGGACTAAAGACATATTTTTAGTTTGTTCACCACACTTTATTGGGCCAATGTTTCTGCAATCTATTTAGTACTAAATAAGAGATACATTGTATGAATAGACTAGTTCGGAAAGTGCTGGATAGTTTGGGTTTTGTGTATTTACCGAATAACCCATCATATAAAACCTAATGTGTGTAACACAGTGTGCTGACAAAACATTTGACTGTCAGTCAGTATACACAGTTTATGTACAGTATGCATTGCAATGTATGCTTCACCTTAACGACAAACAGAAACAACATGTGCTACTGTAACCCACAGCTAAATCAATTAGCTATTTTAAAGACATACTATAGACCTAAATCATTAGGTTCTCACATAGCTTTGGGGTTCCCGAGTGGCATAGTGGTCTAAGGCACTGCATCTCTGTGCTAGAGGCGTCACTACAGACGTCCTGGTTTGATTCCAGGTTGTATAACAACCGGCCGTAATTGTGAGTCCTCATAGGGCTGCGCATAATTGGCCCAGTGTCATCCGGGTTTGGCTGGTGTAGGCCGTCATTGTAAATTTGTCCTAGTTAAATATATACAGTATATAGATTTTTTAAATAGCCAACCCTATAGTATGACTCATAGAGAAACAGCTAGTTCTCTATACTATAACGATAGAATGTTCAGATGAGTTTGCATATTTCAAGAGCTAATTGACTCTGTTCCGGTATCCCTTGTACTGTATATAGCCTCGCTACTGTTATTTTACTGCTGCTGTTTAATTATGTGTTATTTACATTTTTGACTTACCTATTTTTGAATTAACACTTATTTTTCTTAAAACTGCATTGTTGGTTAGAGCCTGTAAGTAAGCATTTCACTGTTGTATTCAGCACATGTGACAAATAAAATTTGATTTGATTTGAATACAAGGAGCTCATTATTTCTGCCATATTTTTCACCTTTATTTTAAGCCATTAAACTCTATCCCTGGTCTACCCTGCTCAGGCTACAGACCTATCCCAGGTCTACCCTGCTCAGGCTACAGACTCATCCCTGGTCTACCCTGTTCAGGCTAAAGACTCATCCCAGGTCTACCCTGCTCAGGCTACAGACTCATCCCAGGTCTACCCTGCTCAGGCTACAGACTCATCCCAGGTCTACCCTGCTCAGGTTACAGACTCATCCCAGGTCTACCCTGCTCAGGCTACAGACTCATCCCTGGTCTACCCTGCTCAGGCTACAGACTCATCCCAGGTCTACCCTGCTCAGGCTACAGACTCATCCCTGGTCTACCCTGCTCAGGCTACAGACTCATCCCAGGTCTACCCTGCTCAGGCTACAGACTCATCCCAGGTCTACCCTGCTCAGGCTACAGACTCATCCCAGGTCTACCCTGCTCAGGCTACAGACTCATCCCAGGTCTACCCTGCTCAGGCTACAGACTCATCCCAGGTCTACCCTGCTCAGGTTACAGACTCATCCCAGGTCTACCCTGCTCAGGCTACAGACTCATCCCTGGTCTACCCTGCTCAGGCTACAGACTCATCCCAGGTCTACCCTGCTCAGGCTACAGACTCATCCCTGGTCTACCCTGCTCAGGCTACAGACTCATCCCAGGTCTACCCTGCTCAGGCTACAGACTCATCCCAGGTCTACCCTGCTCAGGCTACAGACTCATCCCAGGTCTACCCTGCTCAGGCTACAGACTCATCCCAGGTCTACCCTGCTCAGGCTACAGACTCATCCCAGGTCTACCCTGCTCAGGCTACAGACTCATCCCAGGTCTACCCTGCTCAGGCTAGACTCATCCCAGGTCTACCATGCTCAGGCTACAGACTCATCCCAGGTCTACCCTGCTCAGGCTACAGACTCATCCCAGGTCTACCCTGCTCAGGCTACAGACTCATCCCAGGTCTACCATGCTCAGGCTACAGACTCATCCCAGGTCTACCCTGCTCAGGCTACAGACTCATCCCAGGTCTACCCTGCTCAGGCTACAGACTCATCCAAGGTCTACCCTGCTCAGGCTACAGACTCATCCCATCTCATGCCCTGCTCAGGCTACAGACTCATCCCATCTCATGCCCTGCTCAGGCTACAGACTCATCCCATCGCATTCCCTGCTCAGGCTACAGACTCATCCCATCGCATTCCCTGCTCAGGCTACAGACTCATCCCATCGCATTCCCTGCTCAGGCTACAGACTCATCCCATCTCATGCCCTGCTCAGGCTACAGACTCATCCCATCGCATTCCCTGCTCAGGCTACAGACTCATCCCATCTCATTCCCTGCTCAGTGAAAGCTATGATCCCTTATTGATGTCACTTGTTAAATCCACTTCAATCAATGTAGATGAGCGGAGGGGGGAGCCTTGAGACAATTGAGACATGGATTGTGTACTGTATGTGTACCATTCAGAAGGTGAATGGGCAAGACAAAATATGCCACTGTACTGTCTGTCGCCGTACTGTCTGTCACCGTACTGTAGAGCAACTCATACTTCAGATCCAGTCTGTGAAACTTTAACTTCAACACTGAAATAAACAAGTGTTTCTGTTGACAGGCTCTCCTCCCACAGCCAAACATTAACAAAGTATTGAACTCCTTTCATTAGAGGTGCCTAATCAGTGGGGAGAGGTGATCACATATTTAGCTCCTTCTTTCCCAACGACTGAAGTCTGAGCACTGACATTCTGACAGTCTGCATTGTGCTGCTAATTACACAGAAAACACACCTCTGCTGTTTCCATGTTTATCACTCTATAAAACACACCTCTGCTGTTTCCATGTCTACCACTCTATAAAACACACCTCTGCTGTTTCCATGTCTATCACTCTGTAAAACACACCTCTGCTGTTTCCATGTCTATCACTCTATAAAACACACCTCTGCTGTTTCATGTCTATCACTCTATAAAACACACCTCTGCTGTTTCCATGTCTATCACTCTGTAAAACACACCTCTGCTGTTTCCATGTCTATCACTCTATAAAACACACCTCTGCTGTTTCATGTCTATCACTCTATAAAACACACCTCTGCTGTTTCCATGTCTATCACTCTATAAAACACACCTCTGCTGTGTCCATGTCTATCACTCTATAAAACACACCTCTGCTGTTTCATGTCTATCACTCTATAAAACACACCTCTGCTGTGTCCATGTCTATCACTCTATAAAACACACCTCTGCTGTTTCATCTCTATCACTCTGTAAAACACACCTCTGCTGTTTCCATGTCTATCACTCTATAAAACACACCTCTGCTGTTTCATGTCTATCACTCTATAAAACACACCTCTGCTGTTTCCATGTCTATCACTCTATAAAACACACCTCTGCTGTTTCCATGTCTATCACTCTATAAAACACACCTCTGCTGTTTCCATGTCTATCACTCTATAAAACACACCTCTGCTGTTTCCATGTCTATCATTCTATAAAACACACCTCTGCTGTTTCCATGTCTATCACTCTGTAAAACACACCTCTGCTGTTTCATGTCTATCACTCTATAAAACACACCTCTGCTGTTTCCATGTCTACCACTCTATAAAACACACCTCTGCTGTTTCCATGTCTATCACTCTATAAAACACACCTCTGCTGTTTCCATGTCTATCACTCTATAAAACACACCTCTGCTGTTTCCATGTCTATCACTCTATAAAACACACCTCTGCTGTTTCCATGTTTATCACTCTGTAAAACACACCTCTGCTGTTTCCATCTCTATCACTCTGTAAAACACACCTCTGCTGTTTCCATGTCTAACACTCTATAAAACACACCTCTGCTGTTTCCATGTCTATCACTCTGTAAAACACACCTCTGCTGTTTCCATGTCTATCACTCTATAAAACACACCTCTGCTGTTTCCATGTCTATCACTCTGTAAAACACACCTCTGCTGTTTCCATCTCTATCACTCTGTAAAACACACCTCTGCTGTTTCCATCTCTATCACTCTATAAAACACACCTCTGCTGTTTCCATCTCTATCACTCTGTAAAACACACCTCTGCTGTTTCCATCTCTATCACTCTATAAAACACACCTCTGCTGTTTCCATCTCTATCACTCTATAAAACACACCTCTGCTGTTTCCATGTCTATCACTCTGTAAAACACACCTCTGCTGTTTCCATCTCTATCACTCTATAAAACACACCTCTGCTGTTTCCATGTCTATCACTCTATAAAACACACCTCTGCTGTTTCATGTCTATCACTCTGTAAAACACACCTCTGCTGTTTCCATGTCTATCACTCTGTAAAACACACCTCTGCTGTTTCCATGTCTATCATTCTATAAAACACACCTCTGCTGTTTCATGTCTATCACTCTGTAAAACACACCTCTGCTGTTTCCATCTCTATCACTCTGTAAAACACACCTCTGCTGTTTCCATGTCTATCACTCTATAAAACACACCTCTGCTGTTTCATGTCTATCACTCTGTAAAACACACCTCTGCTGTTTCATGTCTATCACTCTATAAAACACACCTCTGCTGTTTCCATGTCTATCACTCTGTAAAACACACCTCTGCTGTTTCATGTCTATCACTCTGTAAAACACACCTCTGCTGTTTCATGTCTATCACTCTATAAAACACACCTCTGCTGTTTCCATGTCTATCACTCTGTAAAACACACCTCTGCTGTTTCCATGTCTATCACTCTGTAAAACACACCTCTGCTGTTTCCATGTCTATCACTCTATAAAACACACCTCTGCTGTTTCATGTCTATCACTCTGTAAAACACACCTCTGCTGTTTCCATGTCTATCACTCTATAAAACACACCTCTGCTGTTTCCATGTCTATCACTCTATAAAACACACCTCTGCTGTTTCCATGTCTATCACTCTGTAAAACACACCTCTGCTGTTTCCATGTCTATCACTCTGTAAAACACACCTCTGCTGTTTCCATGTCTATCACTCTGTAAAACACACCTCTGCTGTTTCATGTCTATCACTCTGTAAAACACACCTCTGCTGTTTCCATGTCTATCACTCTATAAAACACACCTCTGCTGTTTCCATGTCTATCACTCTGTAAAACACACCTCTGCTGTTTCCATGTCTACCACTCTATAAAACACACCTCTGCTGTTTCCATGTCTATCACTCTATAAAACACACCTCTGCTGTTTCCATGTCTATCACTCTATAAAACACACCTCTGCTGTTTCCATGTCTATCACTCTATAAAACACACCTCTGCTGTTTCATGTCTATCACTCTGTAAAACACACCTCTGCTGTTTCCATGTCTATCACTCTATAAAACACACCTCTGCTGTTTCCATGTCTATCACTCTGTAAAACACACCTCTGCTGTTTCCATGTCTATCACTCTATAAAACACACCTCTGCTGTTTCCATCTCTATCACTCTGTAAAACACACCTCTGCTGTTTCCATCTCTATCACTCTGTAAAACACACCTCTGCTGTTTCCATGTCTATCACTCTATAAAACACACCTCTGCTGTTTCATGTCTATCACTCTGTAAAACACACCTCTGCTGTTCCATGTCTATCACTCTATAAAACACACCTCTGCTGTTTCATGTCTATCACTCTGTAAAACACACCTCTGCTGTTTCCATGTCTATCACTCTATAAAACACACCTCTGCTGTTTCATGTCTATCACTCTGTAAAACACACCTCTGCTGTTCCATGTCTATCACTCTATAAAACACACCTCTGCTGTTTCATGTCTATCACTCTATAAAACACACCTCTGCTGTTTCCATGTCTATCACTCTATAAAACACACCTCTGCTGTTTCCATGTCTATCACTCTATAAAACACACCTCTGCTGTTTCCATGTCTATCACTCTATAAAACACACCTCTGCTGTTTCCATGTCTATCACTCTGTAAAACACACCTCTGCTGTTTCCATGTCTATCACTCTATAAAACACACCTCTGCTGTTTCCATGTCTATCACTCTATAAAACACACCTCTGCTGTTTCCATCTCTATCACTCTGTAAAACACACCTCTGCTGTTTCATGTCTATCACTCTATAAAACACACCTCTGCTGTTTCATGTCTATCACTCTATAAAACACACCTCTGCTGTTTCCATGTCTATCACTCTATAAAACACACCTCTGCTGTTTCATGTCTATCACTCTATAAAACACACCTCTGCTGTTTCCATCTCTATCACTCTATAAAACACACCTCTGCTGTTTCCATCTCTATCACTCTATAAAACACACCTCTGCTGTTTCCATGTCTATCACTCTGTAAAACACACCTCTGCTGTTTCATGTCTATCACTCTATAAAACACACCTCTGCTGTTTCCATCTCTATCACTCTATAAAACACACCTCTGCTGTTTCCATCTCTATCACTCTATAAAACACACCTCTGCTGTTTCCATCTCTATCACTCTATAAAACACACCTCTGCTGTTTCCATCTCTTATCACTCTATAAAACACACCTCTGCTGTTTCCATGTCTATCACTCTGTAAAACACACCTCTGCTGTTTCATGTCTATCACTCTGTAAAACACACCTCTGCTGTTTCCATGTCTATCACTCTATAAAACACACCTCTGCTGTTTCATGTCTATCACTCTATAAAACACACCTCTGCTGTTTCCATGTCTATCACTCTATAAAACACACCTCTGCTGTTTCATGTCTATCACTCTATAAAACACACCTCTGCTGTTTCCATGTCTATCACTCTATAAAACACACCTCTGCTGTTTCCATGTCTATCACTCTGTAAAACACACCTCTGCTGTTTCCATGTCTATCACTCTGTAAAACACACCTCTGCTGTTTCCATGTCTATCACTCTATAAAACACACCTCTGCTGTTTCCATGTCTATCACTCTGTAAAACACACCTCTGCTGTTTCCATGTCTATCACTCTATAAAACACACCTCTGCTGTTTCCATGTCTACCACTCTATAAAACACACCTCTGCTGTTTCCATGTCTATCACTCTATAAAACACACCTCTGCTGTTTCATGTCTACCACTCTATAAAACACACCTCTGCTGTTTCATGTCTATCACTCTATAAAACACACCTCTGCTGTTTCCATGTCTATCATTCTATAAAACACACCTCTGCTGTTTCCATGTCTACCACTCTATAAAACACACCTCTGCTGTTTCCATGTCTATCACTCTATAAAACACACCTCTGCTGTTTCCATGTCTATCACTCTATAAAACACACCTCTGCTGTTTCCATCTCTATCACTCTGTAAAACACACCTCTGCTGTTTCATGTCTACCACTCTATAAAACACACCTCTGCTGTTTCCATGTCTATCACTCTATAAAACACACCTCTGCTGTTTCATGTCTATCACTCTGTAAAACACACCTCTGCTGTTTCCATGTCTATCACTCTATAAAACACACCTCTGCTGTTTCCATGTCTATCACTCTGTAAAACACACCTCTGCTGTTTCCATGTCTACCACTCTATAAAACACACCTCTGCTGTTTCCATGTCTATCACTCTATAAAACACACCTCTGCTGTTTCCATGTCTATCACTCTATAAAACACACCTCTGCTGTTTCCATGTCTATCACTCTATAAAACACACCTCTGCTGTTTCATGTCTATCACTCTGTAAAACACACCTCTGCTGTTTCCATGTCTATCACTCTATAAAACACACCTCTGCTGTTTCCATGTCTATCACTCTGTAAAACACACCTCTGCTGTTTCCATGTCTATCACTCTATAAAACACACCTCTGCTGTTTCCATCTCTATCACTCTGTAAAACACACCTCTGCTGTTTCCATCTCTATCACTCTGTAAAACACACCTCTGCTGTTTCCATGTCTATCACTCTATAAAACACACCTCTGCTGTTTCATGTCTATCACTCTGTAAAACACACCTCTGCTGTTCCATGTCTATCACTCTATAAAACACACCTCTGCTGTTTCATGTCTATCACTCTGTAAAACACACCTCTGCTGTTTCCATGTCTATCACTCTATAAAACACACCTCTGCTGTTGCATATCTATCACTCTGTAAAACACACCTCTGCTGTTCCATGTCTATCACTCTATAAAACACACCTCTGCTGTTTCATGTCTATCACTCTATAAAACACACCTCTGCTGTTTCCATGTCTATCACTCTATAAAACACACCTCTGCTGTTTCCATGTCTATCACTCTATAAAACACACCTCTGCTGTTTCCATGTCTATCACTCTATAAAACACACCTCTGCTGTTTCCATGTCTATCACTCTGTAAAACACACCTCTGCTGTTTCCATGTCTATCACTCTATAAAACACACCTCTGCTGTTTCCATGTCTATCACTCTATAAAACACACCTCTGCTGTTTCCATCTCTATCACTCTGTAAAACACACCTCTGCTGTTTCATGTCTATCACTCTATAAAACACACCTCTGCTGTTTCATGTCTATCACTCTATAAAACACACCTCTGCTGTTTCCATGTCTATCACTCTATAAAACACACCTCTGCTGTTTCATGTCTATCACTCTATAAAACACACCTCTGCGGTTTCATGTCTATCACTCTATAAAACACACCTCTGCTGTTTCCATCTCTATCACTCTATAAAACACACCTCTGCTGTTTCCATCTCTATCACTCTATAAAACACACCTCTGCTGTTTCCATGTCTATCACTCTGTAAAACACACCTCTGCTGTTTCATGTCTATCACTCTATAAAACACACCTCTGCTGTTTCCATCTCTATCACTCTATAAAACACACCTCTGCTGTTTCCATCTCTATCACTCTATAAAACACACCTCTGCTGTTTCCATCTCTATCACTCTATAAAACACACCTCTGCTGTTTCCATCTCTATCACTCTATAAAACACACCTCTGCTGTTTCCATCTCTACCACTCTATAAAACACACCTCTGCTGTTTCATGTCTATCACTCTATAAAACACACCTCTGCTGTTTCCATGTCTATCACTCTGTAAAACACACCTCTGCTGTTTCATGTCTATCACTCTGTAAAACACACCTCTGCTGTTTCCATGTCTATCACTCTATAAAACACACCTCTGCTGTTTCATGTCTATCACTCTATAAAACACACCTCTGCTGTTTCCATCTCTATCACTCTATAAAACACACCTCTGCTGTTTCCATGTCTATCACTCTGTAAAACACACCTCTGCTGTTTCATGTCTATCACTCTATAAAACACACCTCTGCTGTTTCCATGTCTATCACTCTATAAAACACACCTCTGCTGTTTCATGTCTATCACTCTGTAAAACACACCTCTGCTGTTTCCATCTCTATCACTCTATAAAACACACCTCTGCTGTTTCATGTCTACCACTCTATAAAACACACCTCTGCTGTTTCATGTCTATCACTCTATAAAACACACCTCTGCTGTTTCCATGTCTATCATTCTATAAAACACACCTCTGCTGTTTCCATGTCTACCACTCTATAAAACACACCTCTGCTGTTTCCATGTCTATCACTCTATAAAACACACCTCTGCTGTTTCCATCTCTATCACTCTGTAAAACACACCTCTGCTGTTTCATGTCTATCACTCTATAAAACACACCTCTGCTGTTTCATGTCTATCACTCTATAAAACACACCTCTGCTGTTTCCATGTCTATCACTCTATAAAACACACCTCTGCTGTTTCATGTCTATCACTCTATAAAACACACCTCTGCTGTTTCATGTCTATCACTCTATAAAACACACCTCTGCTGTTTCCATCTCTATCACTCTATAAAACACACCTCTGCTGTTTCCATGTCTATCACTCTATAAAACACACCTCTGCTGTTTCCATCTCTATCACTCTGTAAAACACACCTCTGCTGTTTCATGTCTATCACTCTATAAAACACACCTCTGCTGTTTCATGTCTATCACTCTATAAAACACACCTCTGCTGTTTCCATGTCTATCACTCTATAAAACACACCTCTGCTGTTTCATGTCTATCACTCTATAAAACACACCTCTGCTGTTTCATGTCTATCACTCTATAAAACACACCTCTGCTGTTTCCATCTCTATCACTCTATAAAACACACCTCTGCTGTTTCCATCTCTATCACTCTATAAAACACACCTCTGCTGTTTCCATCTCTATCACTCTATAAAACACACCTCTGCTGTTTCCATCTCTATCACTCTATAAAACACACCTCTGCTGTTTCCATGTCTATCACTCTGTAAAACACACCTCTGCTGTTTCATGTCTATCACTCTGTAAAACACACCTCTGCTGTTTCCATGTCTATCACTCTATAAAACACACCTCTGCTGTTTCATGTCTATCACTCTATAAAACACACCTCTGCTGTTTCCATCTCTATCACTCTATAAAACACACCTCTGCTGT
Source organism: Oncorhynchus clarkii lewisi (assembly GCF_045791955.1). Taxonomy (NCBI): domain Eukaryota; kingdom Metazoa; phylum Chordata; class Actinopteri; order Salmoniformes; family Salmonidae; genus Oncorhynchus; species Oncorhynchus clarkii. The sequence continues at coordinate 14,817,813 of NC_092152.1, forward strand.
GTCCATGTCTATCACTCTGTAAAACACACCTCTGCTGTTTCATGTCTATCACTCTATAAAACACACCTCTGCTGTTTCCATGTCTATCACTCTATAAAACACACCTCTGCTGTTTCATGTCTATCACTCTGTAAAACACACCTCTGCTGTTTCCATCTCTATCACTCTATAAAACACACCTCTGCTGTTTCATGTCTACCACTCTATAAAACACACCTCTGCTGTTTCATGTCTATCACTCTATAAAACACACCTCTGCTGTTTCCATGTCTATCATTCTATAAAACACACCTCTGCTGTTTCCATGTCTACCACTCTATAAAACACACCTCTGCTGTTTCCATGTCTATCACTCTATAAAACACACCTCTGCTGTTTCCATGTCTATCACTCTATAAAACACACCTCTGCTGTTTCCATCTCTATCACTCTGTAAAACACACCTCTGCTGTTTCCATGTCTACCACTCTATAAAACACACCTCTGCTGTTTCCATGTCTATCACTCTATAAAACACACCTCTGCTGTTTCCATCTCTATCACTCTATAAAACACACCTCTGCTGTTTCCATCTCTATCATTCTATAAAACACACCTCTGCTGTTTCCATGTCTATCACTCTGTAAAACACACCTCTGCTGTTTCATGTCTATCACTCTATAAAACACACCTCTGCTGTTTCCATCTCTATCACTCTATAAAACACACCTCTGCTGTTTCCATCTCTATCACTCTATAAAACACACCTCTGCTGTTTCCATCTCTATCACTCTATAAAACACACCTCTGCTGTTTCCATGTCTACCACTCTATAAAACACACCTCTGCTGTTTCATGTCTATCACTCTATAAAACACACCTCTGCTGTTTCCATGTCTATCACTCTGTAAAACACACCTCTGCTGTTTCATGTCTATCACTCTGTAAAACACACCTCTGCTGTTTCCATGTCTATCACTCTATAAAACTCACCTCTGCTGTTTCCATGTCTATCACTCTATAAAACACACCTCTGCTGTTTCCATCTCTATCACTCTGTAAAACACACCTCTGCTGTTTCCATGTCTATCACTCTATAAAACACACCTCTGCTGTTTCCATCTCTATCACTCTGTAAAACACACCTCTGCTGTTTCCATGTCTATCACTCTGTAAAACACACCTCTGCTGTTTCCATGTCTATCACTCTGTAAAACACACCTAAAACACACCTCTGCTGTTTCCATCTCTATCACTCTGTAAAACACACCTCTGCTGTTTCATGTCTATCACTCTATAAAACACACCTCTGCTGTTTCCATGTCTATCACTCTATAAAACACACCTCTGCTGTTTCATGTCTATCACTCTGTAAAACACACCTCTGCTGTTTCCATCTCTATCACTCTATAAAACACACCTCTGCTGTTTCCATGTCTACCACTCTATAAAACACACCTCTGCTGTTTCCATGTCTATCACTCTATAAAACACACCTCTGCTGTTTCCATCTCTATCACTCTATAAAACACACCTCTGCTGTTTCCATCTCTATCACTCTATAAAACACACCTCTGCTGTTTCCATGTCTATCACTCTGTAAAACACACCTCTGCTGTTTCCATGTCTATCACTCTGTAAAACACACCTCTGCTGTTTCCATCTCTATCACTCTATAAAACACACCTCTGCTGTTTCCATGTCTACCACTCTATAAAAAACACACCTCTGCTGTTTCCATCTCTATCACTCTATAAAACACACCTCTGCTGTTTCCATGTCTATCACTCTATAAAACACACCTCTGCTGTTTCCATCTCTATCACTCTATAAAACACACCTCTGCTGTTTCCATGTCTATCACTCTGTAAAACACACCTCTGCTGTTTCCATCTCTATCACTCTATAAAACACACCTCTGCTGTTTCCATGTCTATCACTCTATAAAACACACCTCTGCTGTTTCATGTCTATCACTCTGTAAAACACACCTCTGCTGTTTCATGTTTATCACTCTGTAAAACACACCTCTGCTGTTTCCATGTCTATCACTCTGTAAAACACACCTCTGCTGTTTCCATCTCTATCACTCTATAAAACACACCTCTGCTGTTTCATGTCTATCACTCTGTAAAACACACCTCTGCTGTTTCATGTTTATCACTCTGTAAAACACACCTCTGCTGTTTCCATGTCTATCACTCTGTAAAACACACCTCTGCTGTTTCATGTTTATCACTCTGTAAAACACACCTCTGCTGTTTCCATGTTTATCACTCTGTAAAACACACCTCTGCTGTTTCCATCTCTATCACTCTGTAAAACACACCTCTGCTGTTTCCATGTCTATCACTCTGTAAAACACACCTCTGCTGTTTCCATCTCTATCACTCTATAAAACACACCTCTGCTGTTTCCATGTCTATCACTCTATAAAACACACCTCTGCTGTTTCATGTCTATCACTCTATAAAACACACCTCTGCTGTTTCCATGTCTATCACTCTGTAAAACACACCTCTGCTGTTTCCATGTCTATCACTCTATAAAACACACCTCTGCTGTTTCATGTCTATCACTCTATAAAACACACCTCTGCTGTTTCATGTCTATCACTCTATAAAACACACCTCTGCTGTTTCCATGTCTATCACTCTATAAAACACACCTCTGCTGTTTCCATGTCTATCACTCTGTAAAACACACCTCTGCTGTTTCCATGTCTATCACTCTATAAAACACACCTCTGCTGTTTCCATGTCTATCACTCTATAAAACACACCTCTGCTGTTTCCATGTCTATCACTCTGTAAAACACACCTCTGCTGTTTCCATGTCTATCACTCTGTAAAACACACCTCTGCTGTTTCATGTCTATCACTCTGTAAAACACACCTCTGCTGTTTCCATGTCTATCACTCTGTAAAACACACCTCTGCTGTTTCATGTCTATCACTCTGTAAAACACACCTCTGCTGTTTCCATGTCTATCACTCTATAAAACACACCTCTGCTGTTTCCATGTTTATCACTCTATAAAACACACCTCTGCTGTTTCATGTCTATCACTCTGTAAAACACACCTCTGCTGTTTCCATGTCTATCACTCTATAAAACACACCTCTGCTGTTTCCATGTCTATCACTCTATAAAACACACCTCTGCTGTTTCCATGTCTATCATTCTATAAAACACACCTCTGCTGTTTCCATCTCTATCACTCTATAAAACACACCTCTGCTGTTTCCATGTCTATCACTCTGTAAAACACACCTCTGCTGTTTCCATCTCTATCACTCTATAAAACACACCTCTGCTGTTTCCATGTCTACCACTCTATAAAACACACCTCTGCTGTTTCCATGTCTATCACTCTGTAAAACACACCTCTGCTGTTTCATGTCTATCACTCTATAAAACACACCTCTGCTGTTTCCATGTCTATCATTCTATAAAACACACCTCTGTTGTTTCATGTCTATCACTCTATAAAACACACCTCTGCTGTTTCATGTCTATCACTCTGTAAAACACACCTCTGCTGTTTCATGTCTATCACTCTGTAAAACACACCTCTGCTGTTTCCATGTCTATCACTCTGTAAAACACACCTCTGCTGTTTCCATCTCTATCACTCTATAAAACACACCTCTGCTGTTTCATCTCTATCACTCTGTAAAACACACCTCTGCTGTTTCATGTCTATCACTCTATAAAACACACCTCTGCTCGGCCTCTCTCTCTGTCTCTCTCACACACTTTTCCCCTCTAAGTCTTTATTGGACAGACACGCTGTGGTTTTCCATTAAGTAGGTCAGGTACACAATCACAAACACTCTGCTGCGACCATCAAGAGACCATACACAGCAATATTCACCCCATATAACCCGACACCATGTCAGTGAGGGACGATCCCCAAAAACGTTCCCACAACAGCACATAAAGTGTCACATTACGGTTGGTTTCTGAGAAGAGCTGTTGAGGCCTGTATGGACGCCCAGTGTGTGGAGAGGTGTTCCATCATATGAGCTCTCCATGGTCTGTTCTGTCACCCTGAAGACGAATGATAAAGGCCTGTAGTCTGGGACTACATCCTATCCCATCCTACATGTTCAGCTACAGACGGAGGAGGAGAGAGATTTAATAACTAGTGATCATGGGGATAATGAGACCCTGATCCAAATAAAGGGCAGGATTACCTTGATAACCTTTACCCTGCTGTTCATCACAGGACCATGAAACCCTATGGAGGGTATCTGCAGTCATCAACAGGCTTGAATCAGTTGGTTTAATGACCTAATTACTGAGATGAATTAGTGATATTACTGAGATTAAGTCAGTGAGTGACTCACAGAGCACACCGCATCTTGGTTCATTTCCTCACTTTTACAAAGCTTCACAATTCTGTAATATATTATACATACAGTATATTCACACAAAATAAAATTCGCAATGGCCACCTGGCAGCATGACTGGCTGGTAACACTCCGTATGTATTGCCATGGTGATGAGTCTTGTATAGTAACAGTCCCAGACACTGTTACTGTTTGTGTCTTCACCCAGTCACCAATATACGCTGGTGTTAACACTCTCGTAAAGCAGAGGGCGACTTCTCACAGCCTCTAGTCTCTGTTCATTAACACAAAGACAGAGTACAAGACAAATAAAAGGAGAGCCGGGGAAAATGGAGAATGAGATTAAGAAAAGAAGAAAAATAAAGAACTGGGGAATGTGGAGATAAGAACCATGTGTCTTGTGGTGTACGTCCAGTCATTATGGCAGTGAGGGAAAATGCATAGGCTACAGAGGACCTATGAGACAGTATTACCAGACGCCATGAACCTGCATCTGAAGGTTCTGTTAGTAAACAGTTGAAGTATCATCTACATACGTTATTACCTTGGACTGGGCTGTGATAGCCAGTTGGATGGCTTTGCAAACTGCGAACAAGTAGCAGCATGTCTTGACGGATGGCATACGGATGGTATCATCCCAATTCTAGTCACACAGTGGTGTCGGGCTTATCACAAATCTACACATCTAAAAAGAGAGGGGCATTTCCTTTGCACATAAGCAGTTTGGCAAAGTAACAGTTGGTGTCATACAGCTCAGATGTATGATAGGTTTCTCAGTGAAACACATGTTCACAGTGGATCTGTAGAGCTTGATACTACAGCCGATGTATCAGTCAGGTGTGCTTGGTTCTGTGGGAGTGTTATGAAGGATACCAGTAAAGCCATTAAAATCAGACATCTGCAGCACAACCAATCAACACAAAGGATACACCACCAGCATTTCAGCTCCTATAAGTGAAGATGGATAGCAGCTTGGAATTAAAGACAGACCCGAGAGAGAGGGATGTCTGTGAGGGAGGAGAGAAAGATGGGGCGAAAAGAGAGAATAATAGTAAACGAGAATGGACATATAGGCGCTGGAAAGATAAGAGATGCAGTGAAGGAGGGAAGAGAGACAGTGGGGGAGCTGGTGCACTAATCGGCTTTGCAGTAATAACAGAAGTATACTTCCTTGCCCTGAGGTGTACACCAACTGTGGAGATCAATAGTATGATGTCACTAAACATTTTAACACTGAGGCCTTCATACCACCACATTCCTGTTAAGTCTCTGACACCTTTAATTTGCTCATTACAGGATAATAAAGCAGAATAATTTAAGCTTGCTAATGTCAAATCTAATAGTACTGTAGTGAACACGAGGGGAGACAGAGTGCTGGTTTCAAGAGCAGGGCGCAGCAGGTGTTTATTGCAAAGGACCACAGGAGGAGGCAGGTTGTTGGGTCCTGGGGCAGGCAGAAGGTCATACACAGGGGGTCCAAAAGAGCAACAGTACAGGCAGGGAAAAGGCTAGTAATGTAGTCTGAGAGATCAGGCAATAGGTAGATAACAGGAAATCCGATAGGCTAAAGTACAGGCAGGAAATAGGCAAAATGCGTTGTTAGTGAGGCAGACAAAAACTATCATACACGGAAGGAGTAAATCACGGGAAAAACCCAGCGCACCAAAAGATGTGTGTCACAAAACAAACAATACTTCACAGTGATGGGGTGCAAAGAACTGGACCAAAGTGTGTGTGATAATGACATACAGGTGTGTGAACAGATGATTGGGATCTGGACAGTGAGCTGTGTTCAGGGGATCTATGTGTTTGAGAGTGTGAGCTGGAAAGTGGGCTGGAAAGTGAGCTGCGTTCAGGGGATCTACGTGTTTGAAGGTGTGAGTTGGAAGCAGACGTTACAAGTACTGTTTACTATGTTCTAGTTTATACTGTAAAGTGCAATCAAGTCAATGTGAACTGGTCCAAACGTTGCCTGGGGTAGGATATGTGAAACAATGAAAGGATATTTCTCCTGTGGAGGACTGAGGAATCCCACAAGGCAACACACGTAATTCAGCTGAACCGATTCAAAGACATCAATACCTGTTATTAACTATTAAGCATGATGCAACAGTACTGTAGACCCACACAGAGTCATCAATAGCCTCATCAGCTTCTTTGATGTATAGGAGACCGGGCACTTGATATAAATTAATTGCTCTACTGCAATATTTTAAGTGGAATAACTATGATTCAGCCATGTAAATGACATGCTGAGAAAGACTAAATTGTCATGTTTACTCCCGCTCCCCAGCGTCGCCAGTTGTCTCATCATTATGCTTACCTCACCTCATGACACTCCCCTGGACTCCATCACCTTCCTGATTACCTCCCCTGTATCTGTCACTCCCCTTGGTTCTTTCCTCAGTCGTTATTGACTCTGTTTCTGTTTCATGTCTGTATGCTTTTCCTGTTTCTTGTTTTGATCCATGTTTGTTTATTTATTAAATTCACTTCCTGTACTTGCTTCCTGATTATTAGCGTACACGTTACAAATATGATGATGAATCTATAGAGACAGAGTGTTACGGATACAGGTATCCTGTGTCTGTGTGTATCCTGTGTGTGTTTCTTTTCTCTCCTTCTCCCCTCACAGGTGAAAATCATCACTCCCCAATCAGTCAACAATCAACCCATCAATCAGAAGACACACCTCCTCCTGTTTCCTACCCTATCACAGTTCCTTCCCCATGGTTTAAAAACCCCATCATTTGTTTGTTCAGGAGCTCAATCTTTGTAATGCCATGTTGGTAGATAGCTGTTCTTTGTAGATTTCAGTAGCACAATCTCTTTGTAAATGCCATGTATGTAGATCTCTCTCTTTGTGTATTAATTAACCTCTTCTTTTGTTTGAGCACCTCCAAATCACTTTGTCATCTCCTGTGAGTATTGTTTTTGCTTATGGTGTTTGCTGGTGGGAAAAGGGGAAACCAAGACAAGTCGCCCATGGGCATACACTACCCGTAGGTAAACTTTGTTAAAACACACTAGTTAGAACTGGGCGGACCACCCACTGTATTTTTGGTTAGTTAGTTAGCTGTTGTTGAAATAGGCTAGTCTAGCTTAGGGGTGTTTTGAATACTTATTGTTTCTTTCCTTGGGTCCAGCTCAGCCCCTTTTTCCTGCTCCCCCCATTACCGTGTGTTTTACAATAAAGCCTGAGTTTGACGGTATAATTTCAGTTGTCCTGGTTATTACGTTCACACTTTTACTTTGTCACAATTATAATTTACATGAGTTATGTTACGGGTCTCACTACCATCCCCCCTAGACTGTCGGGCCAAAAGGGATTCGTAACATAAGTGGGGGCTCATCCGGGATCTGTCTTTACTGACACCCATGCCGCTCATGTAGATTGTTGTAGTGGTATAGTTCAGTGTTGAGCGTCATAGCTGAAGTAGCATTAGTGTTTGCTATTTTCGTTGGCTCTTGTGAAGTAGTGTAAGATGGCTACTTTTGATTTGAAGTCCTTTTTGGATAATCCTTCGTGGGAGGTTTTTGATAAATGTCGTAGAGTTGATTTAATGACCTTGGCTGACCATTACTCAATATCGATTCCGCAGAGTGTAGATAAGGCGGAGGTTAAACAGCTAGTGTTAAATGTATTGTTGGAAGAGCAGGTGCTTGTGTTACCGCTGCCTGAGCATACTACCACTGTAGGGGATGTTACTGCTCCTGTAAGCCCATTGGTGTCTGATAATGAGGGCGAGGCTAAAACACCAGCCACATTGTCCCATTTTGATCCACTCTCCCCACTGTCAAACGGTGATGCCAGAAGGGATGTCTGTTTAGCACAGTTCCAACTAGAGGTGGAAGAGAGCCCAAATTAGGCGAGAGACTCTCCAGTTGGAGATGTGTAAAATTGAGGCAGAAAAAGAACAGCAGCATTTAGATTTGGAGATGTGTAAAATTGAGGCAGAAAAAGAACGAGAACGAGAACAGAGGCAGATGACGTTTAAAATGCGCCAGATGGAACTGGAGGCAGAGACAGCGAGGCTAGCCTTCGTTCCTGCTGTCACTGTTAGTGAGTCGTCCTCACCAGCTGTGTCCTCAAACACGTTTGACATTAGTAGGCAGAAAGCCTTAGTACCTTTGTTCAGAGAGTCGGAGGTTGACTCATATTTTTGTGTATTTGAGCGTATAGCCGTAGCATTGAAGTGGCCTGAAGAGGTATGGTGCCTATTACTTCAGTGTAAATTAACTGGTAAAGCCCAAGAGGTTTTGTCAGCGCTACCTCTAGAGGACAGTTTGAATTATGAAGTGGTCAAAGCTACTGTTCTTCGTGCCTATGAGCTTGTGCCTGAGGCATACCGACAGAGATTTAGGTCTCATAGAAAGTCTTCTAGTAAGACTTATGTGGAATTTGCTAGAGACAAGGGAAATCTGTTTGATAAATGGCATGCTGCTAGTACGGTAACTGATTTCAACTCTCTCCGGGAGTTAATCTTGTTGGAAGAATTTAAAAATTGCTTACCCGAACGCATTGTAGTTTACCTAAACGAACAGAAAGTATCCTCCCTGGCAGAAGCGTCTGTGTTGGCAGACGAGTTTGTGTTGACGCACAAGAGTGTGTTTTCGGCTCAAACTGAGAGTAGAACCACTGAGTTTCCTACCTTTAGCCCTAGTCGGCCCGCAGTAGTATATCAAGCACGCCAGAAGAATGAGCGTTCCTGTTTCTATTGTCATAAAGTGGGACATATGATTAATGATTGCTTCCTGCTTAAACGCAAACAAGGGATGCCTCTTCGTGCCAAGCCACCAACAGGTGTTGCTCTAATTCGTACGGTTGTGAGGTCTGCAACAAAACAGGTGCCTCAGGGTAACTGTAGTTTGAAAGACCCAGTCCCCGACCGCAGTTATGAACCATTCATTTGAGGGGTTTGTGTCCCTAACGAATGACGAAGCGTCTCAGCGTCCGGTTAAAATCCTTAGAGATACTGGTGCGGCGCAGTCGTTTATATTGTCTGATGTGTTGCCCTTATCTGACGATACATACTGTGGTTCCAGTGTGTTAGTGCAGGGTATTGAAATGGGTTTTGTCCCAGTGCCGTTGCACTTTGTGAAAGTACACTGAGTTAATCAGTGGAATATTCAGAGTGGGGGTACGTCCTAAGTTGCCAGTGAAAGGTGTGACCTTTATAATGGGTAACGATATTGCCGGAGGAAAGGTAGTACCCGTATTGGAAGTATTGGATAAAAGTGACCACTCTCTCTCGAATGAGTTGGCACAGAGTTATCCACACGTGTTCCCCGCTTGTGCTGTCACTCGTGCTCAGGCACTACAAGAGGGTGACGTGATAGATTTGTCGAACACTGTTCTGTTCAAAGAGGATGATCAAGAGGATGGATTGTGTGATACCTCTGAGAAGCTGATCACCTCTGACAAACAGCCCAGGAAAGAATCAAAGTACGTTGAAGTTATTGCTGATGCAATACAATTACCAGTCACTCGTGAGCAGCTGATTGCTAACCAAAAGGTTGACAACAAGCTTGCTAAATGTTTTTCTAGTGTTGTCTCTTTAGAAGAGGTGAAGAAGAAGAATGTGGCTTACTTCATTGATGGTAATCTCCTCATGCGTAAATGGAAATCCCATGTTGATGCAGGTGGAGATTGGAATGCTGTTTACCAAATAGTGATTCCTACAGCCTTTCGACAGAATGTGTTATCCCTTGCTCATGATCACCAGTGGTCTGGTCATTTAGGAATTACAAAGACTTATGATCGGATCCTTCGACATTTCTTTTGGCCGGGTTTAAAACAAGATGTGGCTCAGTTCTGTCGGACATGCCACACATGTCAGATAACAGGAAAACCAAATCAGGTTATTCCTCCCGCTCCTCTTTGTCCCATACCTGTAATAGGTGAACCATTTGAGCATGTGGTGGTTGATTGTGTCGGACCGTTACCGAAGACAAAATCGGGTAACCAGTTTTTGTTAACGATAATGTGTATGGCTACAAGATACCCCGAGGCTATTCCTCTGAGAAGGATTACAGCTCCGATAGTGAGTAAAGCCTTAATAAAATTCTTCACGACATTCGGGTTACCTAAGGTGGTACAAAGCGATCAATGTACCAATTTCCTATCCAAGCTCTTCAAGCAGGTGTTGAAATCCTTATCAATTACGCACCGTGTATCAAGCGCCTATCACCCAGAGTCTCAGGGTGCGCTTGAAAGATGGCATCAGACACTGAAGTCTATGCTACGTAAATATTGTTTGGAATCTGAGAAAGATTGGGATGAGGGAGTTCCTCTAGTTTTGTTTGCTGCTCGTGAAACTGTGCAGGAGTCCCTAGGTTTCAGCCCGGCTGAACTAGTGTTTGTTCACACAGTGAGAGGACCAATGAAAGTCCTTAAAGAACAGTTCTTGTCCAAAGAGTTGTGTACCAGAGATGAGAATGTGTTGGACTATGTTAGTCGCTTTCGTGAGCGCCTACACCAAGCTTGTGCTCTTGCAAAGGAAGCTCTGTCTTCCTCACAGAGGAGCATGAAAAGACACTATGATAAAGAGGCTGTTTCTCGTCCACTACAGCCAGGTGACCAAGTACTGGTGTTATTACCTGTTCCAGGATCTTCACTGTCAGCTCGTTTCTCTGGTCCTTATTTAATTGAAAAGAAAATAAGTGAAACTGACTATGTGCTTCAAACTCCTGATAGAAAACGCCAATCTCGTGTGTGTCACATTAACATGTTGAAAGCATACCACACCCGACCCATCACACAGTTAGATAGTTCAAAAACAGAGGAAGGTACTGCTGTCTCCTCTGCTACTACTGCGATGATAGTGGACTGTCATATTGATGATGTTGATGGCTTGGAGTTGCGCAATACTCAGCAGCAGTGTGTTAGATTGCCCAACTCAAATGCTGCTGTCTATCCAGTCAGGTCTGGTTCATTTAACGGATGGACAGGCTAATGATATTGTGAGGCTACTACACAGTTTTCCATGTCTCTTTAATGACGTTCCTACTCGCACAAATGTGTTGGAACATGACATTAATGTTGGAAATGCTACACCTATCAAGCAACACCCATATCGTATCAACGCTTCCAAGAGGAAGATAATGAGGGATGAGGTGAAATATTTGTTGGAGAATGACCTGGCTAAGCCAAGTTCAAGCCCTTGGAGTTCTCCTTGCATTCTGGTTCCTAAACCTGATGGTACGTCCAGGTTATGTACGGATTATCGAAAGGTAAATTCTGTCACAATGCCAGATTCGTTCCCGTTACCCAGACTGGACGACTGTATCGACACTATTGGTGCTGCTAAGTATGTAACCAAGTTGGACCTCTTAAAAGGTTACTGGCAGGTTCCGTTAACTTCACGTGCTTCAGAGATTTCTGCCTTTGTGACCCCAGACAACTTCCTACAGTACTCAGTCATGGCTTTTGGGATGCGAAATGCACCAGCCACTTTCCAACGACTGGTTAACTCCGTATTAGCTGGCGTTCCTAATTGTAGTGCATACCTTGATGACCTAGTGATTTATTCGTCTGAGTGGTCAGATCATGTTGACTTGCTAAGGGTAGTATGTGAACGGTTGGCAGCTGCTTCTCTAACCCTGAACTTGGCAAAGTGCGAGTTTGGGAAGGCTACTGTTACCTATCTCGGTAAAGAGGTTGGCCATGGACAGGTGCGCCCTGTTGATGCCAAGGTCTTGGCTATAACTGCATTCCCTGCACCTACCACTAGACGAGAGCTACGCCGCTTTTTAGGGATGGTTGGCTACTACCGTAGCTTCTGTAAAAATTTCTCTGCGGTAGTTGCTCCATTGACTGATTTGCTCAGTCCGGCAAGACCATTTGTGTTGTCCCCTGATTGTAAGAGAGCTTTTGAATCAGCGAAAGCACTCTTATGTAGTACCCCTGTACTTGCTGCTCCGGATTTTGAACAACCGTTCAAGCTTGAGGTAGATGCTAGTGCCAGAGGTGCTGGTGCTGTTCTACTGCAGCAGGACAAGAGTGGAGTAGATCATCCTGTTTGTTATTTTTCTCGTAAATTTAATAAATGTCAAACAAACTATGCGACAATAGAACAAGAAGCTCTTGCTTTGTTGTTGGCTCTGCAATACTTTGAAGTATACATTGGTTCCAGTGCCCTACCAGTGATTGTGTATACTGACCATAACCCCTTAGTTTTTCTCCACCGAATGTACAACCAGAACCAGCGCCTTATGCGTTGGGCGTTGATTGTACAAAATTATAATTTGGAGATCCGCCACAAAAAGGGTTCAGATAATGTGTTGGCAGATGCTTTGTCTCGTGTGTAAAAATGATTTTTGTATGTTTTGGCAAGGTTGACGTTGTTGTTGTAAGTATTAATTTTGTTGTGAGTATTAATTGTAATACTGTGGTCGCAATCCCTAGGGTTGCTCTTTTAAGGGTGGGAGTGTTACGGATACAGGTATCCTGTGTCTGTGTGTTTCTTTTCTCTCCTTCTCCCCTCACAGGTGAAAATCATCACTCCCCAATCAGTCAACAATCAACCCATCAATCAGAAGACACACCTCCTCCTGTTTCCTACCCTATCACAGTTCCTTCCCCATGGTTTAAAAACCCCATCATTTGTTTGTTCAGGAGCTCAATCTTTGTAATGCCATGTTGGTAGATAGCTGTTCTTTGTAGATTTCAGTAGCACAATCTCTTTGTAAATGCCATGTATGTAGATCTCTCTCTTTGTGTATTAATTAACCTCTTCTTTTGTTTGAGCACCTCCAAATCACTTTGTCATCTCCTGTGAGTATTGTTTTTGCTTATGGTGTTTGCTGGTGGGAAAAGGGGAAACCAAGACAAGTCGCCCATGGGCATACACTACCCGTAGGTAAACTTTGTTAAAACACACTAGTTAGAACTGGGCGGACCACCCACTGTATTTTTGGTTAGTTAGTTAGCTGTTGTTGAAATAGGCTAGTCTAGCTTAGGGGTGTTTTGAATACTTATTGTTTCTTTCCTTGGGTCCAGCTCAGCCCCTTTTTCCTGCTCCCCCCATTACCGTGTGTTTTACAATAAAGCCTGAGTTTGACGGTATAATTTCAGTTGTCCTGGTTATTACGTTCACACTTTTACTTTGTCACAATTATAATTTACATGAGTTATGTTACGGGTCTCACTACCATCCCCCCTAGACTGTCGGGCCAAAAGGGATTCGTAACACAGAGTATAATTTCTAGTAAAGGCCTCAGACCCATCCTAAGTTTACAGGGTTATATACCGGATATTCCATTTAGCTGAGGCTTTTATCCAAAGCAAAGTACAGTGCAAACACTTTTCATATGGGCTATATATCCATCAGCGGAAATCGAACCCACAACCCTGGCATTGCAAGCTCCATGCTCTACCAACTGAGCCACAGAGGACCATTGGCAACTTTTTTACTGTATACTTATTCTAGTGAGAGTTTCACAACTATTCCAATTACACTGTACTAAAGTATGGTCCAATCATATAGATTCAATGGTTGTAAAGACGAGGAATTGTCTGTCCGTACTAAATAAATGCTCTGCTTTTTTGACACCACACTCCACAAAGCAAGTCCTGCAGGCACTAGTTTTATCTTATCTTGATTATTGTCCAGTCATATGGTCAAATGCTGCAAAGAAAGACCTAGTTAAGCTGCAGCTGGACCAGAACAGAGTCGAACATCTTCATTGTAATCACAGGGCTAGTACTAACACAATGCTCTCTTGGATAAGAGTTGAGGAAAGTGACTGACTGCATAACTTCTTGTTTTTATATGAAAAACATGTTGGAAATTCCAAATTGTTTGCACTGTCAACTTACACACAGCACTGACACACACACTTACCCCACCAGACATGCAACCAGGGGTATTTCCACAGTCCTCAGGTCCAGAACAAATTCAAGGAAACGTACAGTATTATACAGAGCCATGAGTGCATGGAACACCCTTCCATCTTCTATGGCAAAAGTGAACAGCAAACCTGGTTTCAAAAAACAAAGCAACACCTCACGGCACAACGCCTCTCCACCATGTGACCTACTTGTTGTGTGTATGGACTGACATGTACGTGTAACTGATCGATGCACACACTACATGTTAATGTTTTTAAATGCACTAAGTGAATTGTAAAGTATTTTGTCAGTAATATCTTGTTCGTTATGTGTCAGACCCCAGTAAGACTAACTGTTGCCACTGGCTTCGGCTAATGGGGATCCCAATATATCAAATCAATCAAATCAAAACACACAACACACAAAGCCCAGGCAACACGATACCAAACATGTCAGTTTAGGATATCCAGAGAGCTACTGTAGCTGCCACATTCAACAGCTGTCAGTGCTCTGTCAGAGGAGGGTGTGATGTGGTTAATCTGATACTAGCTATGGTCCAAGTGGAATGTGCACTATCCCTGGACCAGAGCTAATCTGATACATGCTAGGGTAAATCATTGTTTTACCCAAATTGGTCTACACGGACAAGTTCTGGCCTGGTTTAGATCTTATCTGTCGGAAAGATAAGTTTGTCCTCTGACAAATCAACTGTAAATTTCGGTGTTCCTCAAGGTTCCGTTTTAGGACCACTATTGTTTACACTATATATTTTTCCTCTTGGGGATGTCATTCGGAAACATAATGTTAACTTTCACTGCTATGCGGATGACACACAGCTGTAGCCTCGCTAGAAGCCTGTGTTTCAGACATGAGGAAGTGGATGGCTGCAAACTTTCTACTTTTAAACTCTTTAGGTCCCAAGAAACAAAGAGATCTTCTGTTGAATCTGACAATTAATCTCGATGGTTGTACAGTCGTCTCAAATAAAACTGTGAAGGACCTCGGCCTGACTCTGGACCCTAATCTCTCTTTAGACGAACATATCAAAACTGTTTCAAGGACATCTTTTTCCATCTACGTAACATTGCAAAAATCTGAAACTTTCTGTCCAAAAATGATGCAGAAAAATTAATCCATGCTTTTGTTACTTCTAGGTTAGACTACTGCAATGCTCTACTTTCCGGCTACCCGGATAAAGCACTAAATAAACTTCAGTTAGTGTTAAATACGGCTGCTAAAATCCTGGCTAGAACCCAAAAATGTGATCATATTACTCCAGTACTAGCCTCTCTACACTGGCTGATTTCAAGGTTTTACTGCTAACCTACAAAGCATTACATGGGCTTGCTCCTACCTATCTTTATGATTTGGTCCTGCCGAACATACCTACACGTACGCTACGGTCACAAGACGCAGGCCTCCTAATTGTCCCTAGAATGTCTAAGCAAACAGCTGGAGGCAGGGCTTTCTCCTATAGAGCTCCATTTTTATGGAATGGTCTGCCTACCCATGTAAGAGACACAGACTTGGTCTCAACCTTTCAGTCTTTACTGAAGACTCATCTCTTCAGTGGGTCATATGATTGAGTGTAGTCTGGCCCAGGAGGGTGAAGGTGAACGGAAAGGCTCTGGAGCAACGAACGGCCCTTGCTGTCTCTGCCTGGACGGTTCCCCTATCTCCACTGGGATTCTCTGCCTCTAACCCTATTACAGGGTCTGAGTCACTGGCTTACTGGTGCTCTTTCATGCTGTCCCTAGGAGGGGTGCGTCACTTGAGTAGGTTGAGTCACTGTCTGGGTTGGCGCCCCCCCTTGGGTTGTGCCGTGGCGAAGATCTTTGTGGGCTAAACTCGGCCTTGTATCAGGATGGTAAGTTGGTGGTTGAAGATATCATTCTAGTGGTGTGGGGGCTGTGCTTTGGCAAAGTGGGTGGGGTTATATCCTTCCTGTTTGGCCCTGTCCGGGGGTGTCCTTGGATGGGGCCACAGTGTCTCCTGACCCCTCCTGTCTCAGCCTCCAGTATTTATGCTGCAGTAGTTTGTGTCAGGGGGCTAGGGTCAGTTTGTTATATCTGGAGTACTTCTCCTGTCTTATCCGGTGTCCTGTGTGAATTTAAGTATGCTCTCTCTAATTCTCTCTTTCTTTCTCTCACTCAGAGGACCTGAGCCCTAGGAACATGCCTCAGGACCACCTGGCATGATGACTCCTTGCTGTCCCCAGTCCACCTGGCCGTGCTGCTGCTCCAGTTTCAACTGTTCTGCCTGCGGCTATGGAACCCTGACCTGTTCACCGGACGTGCTACCTGTCCCAGACCTGCTGCTGCTTTTCAACTCTCTAGGGACAGCAGGAGCGGTAGAGATACTCTCAATGATCGGCTATGAAAAGCCAACTGACATTTACTCCTGAGGTGCTGACTTGCTGCACCCTCGACAACTACTATGATTATTATTATCTGACCATGCTGGTCATTTATGAACATTTGAACATCTTGGCCATGTTCTGTTATAATCTCCACCCGGCACAGCCAGAAGAGGACTGGCCACCCCTCATAGCCTGGTTCCTCTCTAGGTTTCTTCCTAGGTTTTGGCCTTTCTAGGGAATTTTTCCTAGCCACCGTGCTTCTACACCTGCATTGCTTGCTGTTTGGGGTTTTCGGCTGGGTTTCTGTACAGCACTTTGAGATATCAGCTGATGTAAGAAGGGCTATATAAATACATTTGATTTGATTTTACTGAGAGAAGAAACAACAAGGAGGTGTTGATGAAAGAGGATGTAGCTGTTGCACAACCAAGAAGTAGGTTGGTAGTTGGCAAGATAACACTACTCTAAGCATTTTAAAAAGCCACTGCTAGAATCATTGTGTGTGACGTTTGAGGGACGAGCGCCATGTAGGAGTGACGCCACCGATCAGAAGACAATGATGGTAAAAAGGTCTCCACTAAAGAGTATCTTGATCAGCAAGTATAATCAAAGCTAGTGATAAGTACAGGGTGCCCTAATAGTATTCAGGTATCTATTCACAGGTTTCTATTCCCCCTCTTCATCACACACACAATCAATAGGCCATCTGGCTTGCCGGTGAGTGTAATCCTCTGCATATCATTCCATTGGAACACTCAGATAGGCAATGAGCATTCAGCACCGGCATTAGAGGCTCCTTAGAGGTTAAATGAATGGATGGAACTGCTGCCACAAAACAGCATTACCAAGCCAAGTAAACAGCAATTTCCTCATCCACTTCCAAATCCTATGTAGTTTCAATAGCCAAACATCTGTCCATCTCATGTTTAGTTCTCTGTCAAGTGTGTGTGTGTGTGTGTGTGTGTGTGTGTGTGTGTGTGTGAGAGTGTGTGTGTGTGTGTGTGTGTGTGTGTGTGTGTGTGTGTGTGAGTGAGTGAGTGAGAGACTGAAATGGAAATTAGAATGAGATAATGACAACTTCTGGATGACATCTGTTTTGAAAAGTGATAAAGTATCTCATCATTATAATACATTTTATTGTGGAAGTGGCACTTCTCCCTCCAATTTTAATGGCCAGTGAAATTGATGAAACTTCAAGTTCCAGGAACACATTACTATCGTGAATCATTCGTCTTCCTCAGTAGATAAGTGCCCCAGAACTCATTCTACAGGCGAAACCAAGATGATACGTCAACCAGGAAATGAGCAGAATCTCTGAAGCTCTGTTTTCCATTGTCTCCTTATATGGCTGTGATTGCGCAAGGAATGAGCCTACACTTTCTGTCGTTTCCCCAAGGTGTTTGCAGCATTGTGACGTATTTGTAGGCATATCATTGGAAGATTGACCATAAGAGACTACATTTTCCAAGTGTCCGCCTGGTGTCCCTGCGTCGAAATTGGAGCGCAAAGCCAGGTGCAATTATTTTTCCATTTGAGAGCAAGGAGAAACCAGGCTTCCACGAAGGATATATCATCGAAGAGATATGTGGAAAAACACCTTGAGGATTGATTCTAAACCACGTTTGCCATGTTTCAGTCGCTATTATTGAGTTAATTTGGAAAAAAGTTCGCGTTGAGGGCTGAATTTTCGTTTATTTTTTTAAATTTTTTTTGGTATGTCATGTACAAAACGGAGCTATTTCTAATACACAAAGAATCTTTTTGGAAAAACTGAGCATCTGCTATCTAACTGAGAGTCTCCTCATTGAAAACATCAGAAGTTCTTCAAAGGTAAGTTATTTTATTTGAAGGCTTTACTTGTTTTTGTGATAGTTGCCTGCTAAATGCTAACGCTAATGCTAACGCTAAATGCTACGCTAGCTAGCTACTGTTACACAAATTATTGTTTTCCTATGGTTGAAAAGCATATTTTGAAAATCTGAGATGACAGTGTTGTTAACAAAAGGCTAAGCTTGAGAGCTAGCATATTTATTTCATTTCATTTGCGATTTTCATGAATAGTTAACGTTGCGTTATGGTAATGAGCTTAGGTCTATAAATAGAATCCCGGATCCGGGTTTCGTCGTCGCAACAGGTTAAATCCTTCCAATAGAAATTTTAAAAACGATTTAGTTACGAATCTAACTTTAATTAAAATTAGTTGACTCTTCACATGGGATGATTTCACTGAACAACAAAACCAAGGGAATATTGAATGATCCCCAATGATCCATCGCATCTCCCAAAAATGTTTTCAACATACATCTGTAAAATTATAGTCGAGAAACTAAAGCTTTGGTTGTCTTCCTCTCAGGCTTCCATATCTTCTCCCTAGACCTCTTCAATGTCCACCTCTTGAACATCAGACTCATGATCTGATCTGAGGCCTCATCTTCACTGTCACTTTCCAACCTTGTTGAGGATGGCTCGTTGTCAGGCTCAAAAGCCTCAAATTTGCCCTGATGGTCACCAATTTTTCAGCCCTTGTAATGGACAGAATGTTGGGTGCTTTGGTGTGTGTGCTCCCAAACAAGGACCAGTTGCGCTCTGAGGCAGCTGAGGTTGGTGGGATTTGGAAGATGATGGAGGCAACAGGGGAAAGGGCCTCAGATCCAGAAAGTCCCTTCCACCAGGTGGCTGATGAGATATGTTGGCACGACTGCCATATTGCATATCCATCCCAAAGCCCTTGATTGGAAGTGTACTTAGGCAGACTGCCAAGAACCTTGCCCTCACCTACGCCAACGTGGCGAGACACAGTAGTGATGACACCATAGGCCTTGTTGATCTCTGCACCAGACAGGAAGCTCTTGCCAGCATACTTGGGGTCCAACATGTCCGCTGCGACATGTGTGGGCTTCAGGCAGAAGTCTTGACGCTTTTTGATGTATTTCAGAACTGCAGTTTCCTCTGCTTGGAGTAACAGTGAAGTGGGCAGGGCAGTACGGATTTTTTCTCTTACATCTGCAAGCAGAGTCTGAACATCAGACAGGGTGGCATTGTCTCCCTCAATCCGTGCAATGGCTACAGCTAATGGTTTCAGGAGTTTCAGGCTGATTACCACTCTCTCCCAAAATACATCATACAGGAGGATCCTCTTGATGGCCATTTCTTGGACAGACTCCTTCCCCTCCAGAAGACTGTCAAACATGACAACAACAACACCCCAATGGGTGTTGCTGGGCAGCTTCAATGTGGTGCTCTTATTCTTCTCACTTTGCTTGGTGAGGTAGATTGCTGCTATAACTTGATGACCCTTCACATTCTTAACCATTTCCTTGGCTCTCTTGTAGAGTGTATCCATTGTTTTCAGTGCCATGATGTCCTTGAGGAGCAGATTAAATGCATGAGCAGTACAGCCAATGGGTGTGATGTGGGTGTAGAACTCCTCCAATTTAGACCAAGCAGCCTTCATGTTCGCATTCTCTGTCACCAGTGCAAATACCTTCTGTGGTCCAAGGTCATTGACGACTGCCTTCAGCTCATCTGCAATGTAGAGACCGGTGTGTCTGTTATCCTGGTGTCTGTACTCTTGTAGAATACTGGTTGAGGGGTGGGGATGATGTAGTTAATTATTCCTTGCCCACGAACATTTGACCATCCATCAGAGATGATTGTAATCTGCTTTCTCGATGATTTGCTTGACCTTCACTTGAACTCTGTTTAACTCTGCATTAGACAAATGAGTAGATAAAACATGTCTAGTTGGAGGGGTGTATGCTGGGCGAAGAATATTAATAAATCTCTTCCAATACACATTGCCTGTGAGCATCAGAGGTGAACCAGTTGCATTCACAGCTCGATCAAGAAATTCATCAGCATTTCTCTGACTACGTTCCTCCATTGAATCAAAAATAACTTCTGATTCCAGGAGGACCATGAGCTGTTGCTATCGATAAGGTGTCCGATTCATAATTTTCACCTCGAATAGAAGTAGAAAGACTTTTGTCAGAGGTTGCTTGTTGAGAGCGCTGAGGGAACTTCATGCACTTGGCCAGATTATTCTGCATCTTTGTTGCATTCTTCACATATAATTTGGAACAGTATCTGCAAATGTACACAGCTTTTCCTTCTACATTATCTGCAGTGAAATGTCTCCAAACATCAGATTGTGCCCTTGGCATTTTCCTGTAAAAATTTGAATTTTTTTTTTTAAAAAAACAACAAATACAATTCCATGTACAGATAAATAGTTAAGCAGTCAGATAATTTAAAATAAAAAACATGTATGGAAACTGGTGAAATATCACTCAGTTAGGAGGATCAAGCAAACTAAAACCCACATGCTTGCAAAGAATAGCAATTGCAGAAAATGTTAACAAGTTAGAAATTATTTAAACACACTTTGCTGTAGACTACTATTTACTAGTTAACAAGAAATCATGTATGTCATATAAAATATATTCACCCCACCCAATATTGTAATCAAAACTTACCAGAAAGCATGAAGTCCTTGGCTCAGACAGTGTGGTAGTGTGGGCTCAATACCATCTCATTACATGCTGATCAGACCGGACACGTCACGTGCGCGAGCGTCGCAAAATAAATTTAGAAATCCATGTTATTCAAGTATTGTGTGTAAAGAGCATTCCAGATAGTGAGGTAATGTTTTTGTACTATGAAGTACCAGGGACGAGATTAGAATCTCGTTTTAGAGACCAAACTGAATGATAATTTATAGCGAATGCAATCTGGCTATGGGATACTCCTCTCTCAAGTAAAAGTATTTCTTTGTTAACAGTTCCTATTATCTGTGGTTTGTCACGTCGACTAGGGGGTGGATCTTTGCTATAAAAGATCTCAGTTTCCATTATGTTGACCACTCAACTTTTCATTAGAGTTACTGAAATGTTGAAAGTCAAATGCTATTGCAAAAGCTTAATTATGATTAAAGGTGAAGTTTAAGTATAACTCTGACTGGTGTGTGGTTTGCTCTCTCATCATTTGGTAATACAGGAAATTGCCACGACAGCTGTATGTTTCATATGGAGTCCTTTACAGTCTTAACAATGCCGACTGCTGGCCTCTTGACTCTCCTGAGGACGAGAGCAGTGAGCCACCAGAAGACACACAACAGGAGGAGCCCCTAATAAGAAACTTTACAGCCCCTTGCAAATGACATGATAACACCGCTTTTAACCTCTCAATGGCCCACTCCAGTCCTCCACAGTCCACACCCAGCCATCTCCAGGCCAGGTCGCAATTGTAAATGAGAACTTGTTCTCAACTTGCCTACCTGGTTAAATAAAGGTGAAATAAATAAAACATTTAAAATCTCCACCTCTGAGGCCCACACTGATGGAGAAGAAGGGAAGTTAACCACCCCGCTAACCTACTTCAATCAGCCCGCAAGCAGCTGTGTAGCGAAGGAGGGAAAGACCCTCTCTCCTAAAGCACCAGATGACTGGGCTGTGCCCCCTATGAGAGGTGGCCCACTGCCAGACACAAGGTTTAGACACTGGCAGGTGGAGAAAATGAGAAAAAGCAGAGGAAAGGGGGAGTCTTCTAAATCCCATAATGGACAGGATTAGTGTGTGTGGACAGTGGGCACAATGGGAGCTGTTTGTCTCCTATTAGCTTAGTGAGTGCCTGTCTATTTAGCAAATAGAGATTTCCGAGGCATCTCATCCCCCAGCATTAGTTTGCTCCTCTAGAAGTCATACAATAGTGCACAACTGCCATCTGGTTGAAATGAGTTATTTTTGTTGCTTGCAAGGCTATACTATACTACATGTGGACACCCCTTCAAAATTGTGGATTCGGCGATTTCAGCCACACCCGTTGCTGACAGGTGTATAATATTGAGCGCACAGCTATGCAATATCCATATTGGCAGTAGAATGGCCAATACTGAAGAGCTCAGTGACTTTCAACGTGGCACCGTCATAGGATACCAGCTTCCAACAAGTTAGTTCGTCATATTTCTGCTCTGCTAGAGCTGCCCCGGTCCACTGTAAGTGATGTTATTGTGAAATGGAAACGTCTAGGAGCAACAATGGCTCAGCCACAAAGTGGAAGGCCACACAAGCTCGCAGAATGGTACTGCCGAGTGCTGAAGTGAGTAGCGCGTAAAAATCTCCTGTCCTCGGTTGCAACACTCACTACCGAGTTCCAAACTACCTCTGGAAGCAACGTCAGCACAAAAACTGTGGGTCGGGAGCTTAATGAAATTAGTTTCCATGACCAAGCAGCTGCACACAAGCCTAAGATCACCATGCACAATGCCAAGCGTCAGCTGGAGCGGTGTAAAGCTCACCACCATTGGACTCTCGAGCAGTGGTAACGTTCTCTGGAGTGATGAATCACACTTCACCATCTGGCAGTCCGACAGAAGAATCTGGGTTTGGCGGATGCCAGGAGAACGCTTCCTACCCCAATGGATAGTCTCAACTGTAAAGTTTGGTTAAGGAGGAATAATGGTCTGGGGCGGTTTTTCATGGTTCGTGCTAGGCCCCTTAGTTCCAGTGAAGGGAAATCTTAACGCTACAGCATACAATTACATTCTAGATGATACTGTGGCAAAAACTTGTTTCAGCATGACAATGCCCCTGTGCACAAAGCGAGGTCCATATAGAAATGGTTTGTCGAGATCGGTGTGGAACAACTTGTCTGGCCTGCATCAAGCCCTGACCACAACCCCATCGAACACCTTTGGGATGAACTGGAATGCCAACTGCTAGCCAGACCTAATCGTCCAACACCAGTGCCCGACCTCCCTGATGCTCTTGTGGCTGAGTGGAAGCAAGTCCCCGGAGGCTGTTATAGCAGCAAAGGGAGGACCAACTCCTTATTAATGCCCATGATTTTGGAATGAGATGTTTGACGAGTGTAGTTGGTTGAATTACAGTAAGGATGTAAAGACCCCCCATGAAAAAGCCTTAAACATCAGCACTTCATTAGATGCTACACTGTTTTTTGAAATGGCTGACATTTGGTATTGGTATTGGTATTTTGTATTTTATTAGGATTCCCAAAAGCTGTTGCAAAAGCAGCATTTGTTCTTGGTGTTTAATAATTGTGTAGTATTACCGGGAGTGCTGATTCCTCTCCAAAACAGTCCAAACTATTGCTCAGAGCACTCACAGCGCAAACTGCTGACTTTCTGAGAGGCTAAAAAGAGAAGCTCGGGCTGACCTTGAAATCACTCAGCTAGAGACAGAGCATTCATTCGCTCAGCCTGTCTGACACAGTCTTGGTTATCACTACTGCTGCTTTAATCTCTGCTGCGTGCACCGGACACCCAGCTGACATCCACACAACGTCTCCTCTGCATAAATAATAGCCAGGGAGGTAGTGTTACTGATGGGGGGGGACAGGCCAACAACATAAAAATAGTGAGATTGAAGAGAGCAAAAGTGAGAGAGAATGAAGGGAGAGTGTGGGGACAGAGTGACAAAGTGATGCATGACATTGGGATATTTTCATGTAAAACGACCCATGAGCACCAACACATAAAAGGACCCATGAACACCAACACGTAAAGGACCCATGAGCACCAACACGTAAAGGACCCATGAACACCAACATGTAAAGGACCCATGAACACCAACATGTAAAGGACCCATGACACCAACATGTAAAGGACCCATGAACACCAACATGTAAAGGACCCATGACACCAACATGTAAAGGACCCATGAACACCAACATTTAAAGGACCCATGAGCACCAACACGTAAAGGACCCATGAACACCAACACGTAAAGGACCCATGAACACCAACATGTAAAGGACCCATGAACACCAACATGTAAAGGACCCATGAGCACCAACATGTAAAGGACCCATGAACACCAACACGTAAACGACCCATGAACACCAACATGTAAAGGACCCATGAACACCAACACGTAAACGACCCATGAACACCAACATGTAAATGACCCATGAGCACCAACATGTAAAGGACCCATGAACACCAACACGTAAACGACCCATGAACACCAACATGTTAAAGGACCCATGAGCACCAACACGTAAATGACCCATGAACACCAACATGTTAAAGGACCCATGAGCACCAACACGTAAATGACCCATGAACACAAACACGTAAATGACCCATGAACACCAACATGTAAAAGGACTCATGAGCACCAACATGTAAAAGGACTCATGAGCACCAACATGTTAAAGGACCCATGAACACCAACATGTAAAAGGACTCATGAGCACCAACATGTTAAAGGACCCATGAGCACCAACACGTAAAGGACCCATTAACACCAACATGTGAAGTTCATAGGAGTATTTCAAATGTGGTGTCAGGAAAACTTAAATCAGTTTCACCAAATTTCTATCAGATGTTAAATGTGCAATCAGAGGGAAAACTCTGGACCACCTATATTTGACACACAGAGATGCATACAAAGCTCTCCCTCACCCTCCATTTGGCAAATCTGACCATAATTCCATCCCCCTGATTATCTGCTTACAACCAAAAATTAAAGCAGGAAGCACCAGTGACTAGATCAATTTTAAAAGGGGTCAGATGAAGCAGATGCTAAGCTACAGGACAGTTTGGCTAGCACAGACTGGAATATGTTCCAGGACTCCTCCAATGGAATTGAGGAGTACACCACATCTGTCATTTGCTTCATCATCGATGATGTCGTCCCCACAGTGACTGTACGTACATACCCTAACCAGAAGCCATGGATTACAGGCAGCATCCGCACTGAGCTAAAGGCTAGAGCTGCCGCTTTCAAGGAGTGGGACTCTAACCCAGAAGCTTATAAGCAATCCCGCTATGCCTTCTGACGAACCATCAAACAGGCAAAGACTCAATACAGGACTAAGTTCGAGTCGTACTACACCGGCTCGGACGCTCGTCGGATGTGGCAGGGCTTGCAAACCATCACAGACTACAAAGGGAAGCACAGCCGGGAGCTGCCCAGTGACACGAGCCTACCAGACGAGCTAAACTACTTCTATGCTTGCTTCGAGGCAAATAACACTGAAACATGCATGAGAGCACCAGCTGTACTGGAAGACTGTGTGATCACGCTCCCGCAGCCGATGTGAGTAAGACCTTTGAACAGGTCAACAATCACAAAGCCGCAGGGCCAGACGGATTACCAGGATGTGCACTGCAAGCATGCGCTGACCAACTAGCAAGTGTCTTCACTGACATTTTCAACCTCTCCTTGACCGAGTCTGTAAGACCAACATGTTATAAGCAGACCACCATAGCCCCTGTGCCCAAGAACACTAAAGTAACCTGCCTAAATGACTACTGACCCGTAGCACACACGTCTGTAGCCTTGAAGTGCTTTGAAAGGCTGGTCATGGCTCACATCAACAACATCATCCCAGAAACGCTAGACCCGCTCCAATTTGCATACAGCCCCAACAGATCCACAGATGATGCAATCTCTATTGCACTCCACACTGCCCTTTCCCACCTGGACAAAAGGAACACCTATGTGAGAATGCTATTCATTAACTACAGCTCAGCATTAGTGAGATGCTCAGTGTTAGTGAGTTAGGACACCACAGTAGCCTCAAATGCTCATCAATAAGCTAAGGACCCTGGGGCTTAACACCTCTGCAACTGTGGTAAGGGTAGGTAACAACACAACACACCCGCCAAGCTGATCCTCAAAGCAGGGGCCCCTCAGGGGTGCTCGCTCAGCCCCATCCTGTACTCCCTGTTCCCTCATGACTGCATGGCCACGCACGACTCCAACAACATCATCATCATTCAATTTGACGATGACACAACAGTAGTTCCTCAACGCAGGGGCCCCTCAGGGGTGCGTGCTCAGCCCCCTCCTGTACTCCCTGTTCCCTCATGACTGCATGGCCACGCACGACTCCAACAACATCATTCAATTTGACGATGACACAACAGCTATAGCCTTTAGCTCAGTGCGGATGCTGCATGTAGCTCAGTGCGGATGCTGCCTGATCACCGACAACAACGAGATGGCCTATAGGGAGGAGGTCAGAGATCTGGCCGTGTGGTGCCAGGACAACAACCACTCCCTCAACGTAATCAAGACAAAGGAGATGATTGTGGATTACAGGAAAAAGAGGACCGAGCACGCCCCCATTCTCATCGACGGGGCTGCAGTCGAGCAGGTTGAGAGCTTCAAGTTACTTGGTGTCCACATCACCAACAAACTAACATGGTCCAAGCACAACAAGACAGTCGTGAAGCGGGCACAACAAAACCTATTCCCCTTCAGGACACTGAAAAGATTTGGCATGGGTCCTCAGATCCTCAAAAGGTTCTACAGCTGCATCATCGAGTGGTTGCATCACTGCCTGGTATGGCAACTGCTCGGCCTCCAATCGCAAGGCAGTACAGAGGGTAGTGCGAACGGCCCAGTACATCACTGGGGCCAAGTGTCCTACCATCCAGTACCTCTATACCAGGCGGTGTCAGAGGAAGGCCCTAAAAATGGTCAGATTCCAGCCACCCTAGTCATAGACTGTTCTCTCTGCCACCGTACGGCAAGCGATACCAGAGTGCCAAATCTATGTCCAAGAGGCTTATAAACAGCTTCTACCCCTAACCCATAAGACTCCTGAACATCTAGTCAAATGGCTACCCAGAATATTTTCATTGCCCCCCCCCTCCCCTCTCCACACCACTGCCACTTTCTGTTGTCATCTACACATAGTCACTTTAATTAACTCTACCTACATGTACATACTACCTCAACTAACCCGTGCCCCCGCACATTGACTCTGTACCGGCACCCCCCTGTATATATTGTTATTTTTTACTGCTACTCTTTAATTACTTGTTACGTTTATCTCTTATTTTTATCCATTTATTTTTATTTTTATCTGCACTGTTGGTTAAGGGGTCGTGAGTAAGCATTTCACTGTAAGTTCTGCACCTGTTGTATTCGGCGCATGTGACTAATAACATTTGATTTTATTTTATGAAAGCTAAGAGCCTATATTTTTGAGAAATGAAGGCATATATACATTCTTCAACTATTTAATAAACAAAGGTCTTGATTTCTGACAGATGCAAAATGGGTCTTAGAAAACATCTACCAGAAAAAAATCTTAAGATATTATAAATATATAATATATCAAAAGTTATCTTCAAGTAAAGACCCCTGCCAACTAATATCAACACTTACATTTAGTTGGAGACTTCTGTAAGTTTAAGAAATATTGCCTTGTGTCTTGCAATTTACCGTTCCCAACAACCCATAAATCTTCCAGATATATTCCAATCTCTCTCCCTCAGGAGTGAGGATAATGAAAGTTCACAGCAGTAACAAGTAATAGTAGACATACCATATTCGTTATAGTGATTTTACTGATATCGATTTTGTTTGATATATGAAGTCATTAAAACTCTAAATTCTGCTACCAAATCTGTAACATAATTTCTGAAAAATCTGTAACAGTATTTCTGAAATTGAATTGGCTACACTGGGAAAGTAGTAGTCACAAACCACAGTTGGATTCGCAAGTTTGGACCGTATAGTACAGCACAGCACAATACAGTAGAGTAGAGTTGAGTACAGTAGACATTAGAGCATACTAGAGTTGAGTACACTCTACTGTACTGGACTCTACTGTACTGGACACTACTGTACTGGACTCTACTGTACTGGACTCTACTGTACTGGACTCTACTGTACTGGACTCTACTGTACTGGACTCTACTGTGCTGTACTTTGATGTCCAAACTTGTGAAAAATAGACGTTCCTGACCAACCAAATGTGGTCTTGTTTGGGGGCATAGCTCAATAATAGAAAGTGGGTAGAATAAGACCCAAATATGCAAAGGAGGATATTGCATATTTTTACCTTTGAGTACCTATTCAGATACCATTAATAGAATGACATTCATATCCATAATTATGCACTTCTGTGTAGTACAGATCAGGGACCCATGATGTAATTCTGTTAGCGGGTGTAAATCCACTTCACTTACTGTGGTTCAATAACCAAAATAGATTTTTTCAAACTCAAGTTGTCATGTCATAGCTGACACCCCATTCTTTCTGCAGACATCTTTCAATTTTAATTCAGAGCAGATAGTTAAGAGTTTTGGGGAAAACGTGGTGGCATAAAACCTTGAGGGAGAATTTACTGAAATGATCTTACCAAACCTCTGCACAGTTCTTACAGTACATTTATTTTTGTAAATGTGTTTGTGTAAATTGTTAAAACTAGTAATTGTGCATAGAGTTGTGTGGTTTGTTCAACTTAGAAATCAATGTTTTTTGTTTGGCATATATTTTAAATGAAAAATCATCTCAGCGCAATTCTGTTACCATGGAATTAACCACAGGAAGAAAATCTGCAGTCAAAAAAAGAGTGGTGACGCAAACAGACACGCAGAGGCAGACACGCAGAGACAGACACACAGAGACAGACACGCAGAGGCAGACACGCAGAGACAGACACACAGAGGCAGACACGCAGAGACAGACACGCAGAGACAGACACGCAGAGGCAGACACGCAGAGGCAGACACGCAGAGGCAGACACGCAGAGGCAGACACGCAGAGGCAGACACGCAGAGGCAGACACGCAGAGGCAGACACGCAGAGGCAGACACGCAGAGGCAGACACGCAGAGGCAGACACGCAGAGACAGACACGCAGAGGCAGACACGCAGAGGCAGACACGCAGAGGCAGACACGCAGAGGCAGACACGCAGAGACAGACACGCAGAGACAGACACGCAGTGTTCCTGTCTGTCCGTCACCACTAGGCTTAGCTCTGGGAGGAGTAGAGAGGTCGCTTGAGAGAGTCAACGTAGGCAGTGTGCCCAGCCCCAGACCTCTGTCACATGCTCCACAGCCCAGTACAGAACAGTACAGAGTCGGATCAGCAACTTCCCAGCAGGAAGGAACCGTCCCTCCAGGGTTAGAGCTGCCCAACCACAACTACCCCCAAGTTTATTTTATAAAGCCAATTACATCAGCAGTTGTCACGGCCTGGAGTATTATAATTTATTATGACGATGGTTGCTGTCATCATCATTTATCGTGATTTATGTTCATTAATCATGACACTGCAAGGTAACGACTTGTGAGGACTTATCCCTGTGTCTCTGTGCCATGCTGGAGCGATGCCAGGATGTCACGGCCTGGCATTACCAGGATGTCACGGCCTGGCATTACCAGGATGTCACGGCCTGGCATTACCAGGATGTCACGGCCTGGCATTACCAGGTGTGAGGCACTAAAAGAGAGAGAAAGAGAGAGAAGGAAAGTGAAAAAGAGAAAGAAGGAGAGAGAGAAAGTGAGAGAAAACGAGAGAGAAGAGTGAGACAGAGAGAAGAGAGTGAGACAGAGAAAGAGAGAGAAGGAGAGTGAGACAGAGAGAAAGAGAAGGAGAGAGAAAAAGAGAGAGACAGAGAGAGACGGAGAGTGAGACAGAGAGAGAAAGGAGAGAGACAGAGACAGAGAGACACAGAGAGAGAGACAGAGAGACACAGAGAGAGAGAGAGAGAGAGAAGGGGAGAGAAGGAGAATGAGGCAGAGAGAGCGAAAAAGAGAGAGAAGGAAAGAGAGAAAGTCAGAGAATCAGGTCAGAAAACAAACGGAGCAGCATACCTAAAAACCCACAAATGAAGGACTGAATTAGAATGTGAAATGAGTTGTGATTACCAAACTCACTGAAAGGGACTGAAAGCTCGGGGGAGCTGTCATTGTCAACGCAGCACAGAACATGAATGAATAAGCAGGCATCATCCAGCTCCTAGCCGCCACTACAACCCACATTTGCATAGAGAGATGCCACAGGTGCTGCTTTACATCGCTGAGGTCTTCACCCCACATAAAAGCCATGATACTCCATAATAATACTCCATAATACTCTACACCGCGCCATAATACTACTCCATAACACTCCGCACTACTTCATAATACTCCATAATGCTCCATAATAATACTTCATAATGCCCCACACTGCTTCATGATACTCCACGCTACTCCATAATAATACATGCTACTCCATAATAATACTCCACACTACCCCATACCAATACTCCACACTACTCCATAGTACTCCATAACAATACTCCACACTACTCCATAGTAATAATCCACACTACCTTGTAATAATACTCCAAACTACTTCATAATAGAACTCCATAGTACTCCACACTACCGCATAATAATATGCTGTGTTACTCCATAATACTACTCCACACTTCTCCATAATAATACTCCATAAAACTCCACACGGCTCCAAGATACTCCATAATACCCCATAATACTCGGTAATAATACTCTGTGCTGCTCCATAATACTCCACACAACTCCATAATAATACTCCACACTTCCTCATAGTAATACTCCAAACGACCCCATAATAATAATCCACAATACTCCGCGCTGCGCCAAAATAATACTCTACGCTACTCCATCCTGCTCCATAATAATACTCCACACTGCTCCATAATAATACTCCACGCTACTCCATAACAATACTCCACGCTACTCCATAACAATACTCCATACTACTCCACAATAATACTCCACACTGCTCTGTAATAATACCCCACACTGCTCTGTAATAATACTCCACACTGCTCCATAATAATACTCCACCCTACTCCATAATATTCCACCCTGCTCTATAATTCCCATCTTGCGCCATACTCCGCGGTGCTCCGTAATAATACTCTGCACTACTCCGTAATAATGCTCCACACTACTCCATAATAATACTTCGTGCTGCTCCATGATAATGCTCCACGCTACTCCACAATACTTCATGCTACCACATAATAATACTCCATACTACTCCACAATAATACTCCACACTGCTCTGTAATAATACTCCACACTGCTCTGTAATAATAGTCCACACTGCTCTGTAATAATACCTCACACTGCTCTGTAATAATACTCCACACTGCTTTGTAGTAATACTCCACACTGATCTGTAATAATACCCCACACTACTCTGTAGTAATACTCCATGCTACTCCATAATAATACCTCACACTGCTCCATAATAATAATAATAGTCCACACTGCTCTGTAATAATACTCCACACTGCTTTGTATTAATACTCCACACTGCTCTGTAATAATACCCCACACTGCTCTGTAATAATACCTCACACTGCTCCACAATAATACTCCACACTGCTCTGTAATAATACTCCACACTGCTTTGTATTAATACTCCACACTGCTCTGTAATAATACCCCACACTGCTCTGTAATAATACCTCACACTGCTCCACAATAATACTCCACACTGCTCTGTAATAATACTCCACACTGCTCTGTAATAATACTCCACACTGCTCTGTAATAATACCTCACACTGCTCTGTAGTAATACTCCATGCTACTCCATAATAATACCTCACACTGCTCCATAATAATAATAATAATCCACACTGCTCTGTAATAATACGCCACACTGCTCTGTAGTAATAATCCACACTGCTCTGTAGTAATAATCCACACTGCTCTGTAGTAATAATCCACACTGCTCTGTAATAATACTCCACACTGCTCTGTAATAATACTCCACACTGCTCTGTAATAATACTCCACACTGCTCTGTAATAATAATCCACACTGCTCTGTAATAATAATCCACACTGCTCTGTAGTAATAATCCACACTGCTCTGTAATAATACTCCAGGCTACTCCATAATAATACTCTATTGCTCCATAATAATACTCCACACTACCCCATAATAATACTCCATACTACTCCATAATGATACTCCATGCTGCTCCATGGTAATACTCCACACTGCTCTGTAATAATACTCCACACTGCTCTGTAATAATACTCCACACTGCTCTGTAGTAATACTCCACACTGCTCTGTAATAATACTCCATGCTACTCCATAATAATACTATATTGCTCCATAATAATACTCCATTCTACTCCATAATAATACTCCATGCTGCTCCATGGTAATACTCCACACTACTCCATAATAATACTCCATAATACTCCACACTACTCCATAATACTCTGTAATAATCCATGCTACTCCACGCTGCCCCATAATAGTACTCCAATCAATCACTACCGCGTACATACATATAGCTAATCAATCACTACTGCGTACATACATGTAGCTAATCAATCACTACCGTGTCCATACAAATGAAGTCGGAAGTCTACATACACTTTAGCCAAAAACATGTAAACTCAGTTTTTCACAAGTCCTGACATTTAATCCTAGTAAATATTCCCTGTCTTAGTTAGGATGACCACTTTATTTTAAGAATGTGAAATGTCAGAATAATAGTAGAGAGAAAGGTTTATTTCATATTTTATTTATTTCATCACATTCCCAGTGGGTCAGAAGTTTACTTACACTCAATTAGTATTTGCTAGCATTGCCTTTAAATTCTTTAATTTGGGTCAAATGTTTCGGATAGCCTTCCACAAGCTTCCCACAATAAGTTGGGTGAATTTTGGCCCATTCCTCCTGACAGAGCTGGTGTAATTGAGTCAGGTTTGTAGGCCTCCTTGCTCGCACATGCTTTTTCAGTTCTGCCCACAGATGTTCTATAGGCTTGAGGTCAGGGCTTTGTGATGGCCACTCCAATACCTTGACTTTGTTGTCCTTAAGCCATTTTGCCACAACTTTGAAAGTATGCCTGGGGTCATTGTCCATTTGGAAGACCCATAATTTTTCTGCCTCATGATTCCATCTATTTTGTGAAGTGCACCTCCTGCAGCAAAGCACCCCCACAACATGATGCTGTCTCGAGGAGACAGAACATGTCTCCTTCCTGAGTGGTATGAATGCGTGGTCGCAATACTACTTGCGTACTATTGTTGTTACAGATGAACATGGTACCTTCAGGCATTTGGAAATTGCTCCCAAGGATGAACAAGACTTGTGGAGGTCTACAAATGTTTTCTGAGGTCTTTGCTGATTTCTTTAGATTTTCCCATGATGTCAAGCAAAGAGGCACTGAGTTTGAAGGTAGGCCTTGAAATTCATCCACAGGTACACTCAAATGATGTCAATTAGCCTACCAGAAGCTTCTAAAGCCATGATATCATTTTCTGGAATATTCCAAGCTGTTTAAAGGCAGTCAACTTAGTGTATGTAAACTTCTGACCCACTGGAATTGTGATGCAGTGAATTATAAGTGAAATAATCTGTCTGTAAACAATTGTTGGAAAAAATATTTGTATCATGCACAAAGCAGATGTCCTAACCAACTTGCCAAAACTATAGTTTGTTAACAAGAAATGTGGAGTCGTTGAAAGCTAGTTTTAATGACTCCAACCTAAGTGTATGTAAACTCCCAACTTCAACTGTACATGTAGCTAATCAATCAGTCAACTACCATCCCTCCTAAAGCAGCCTCCTACACTCCCACCTCATGCTATCTCCTCCAGTCTAACCAGCTCTGTATTCCTTTCATTCTGATCACGAACTGTATAGTACATCTCAGAACCTGGGTGGTGAAGCTTGGGCTGACGTTAGCCTTAATGCCACCCCCCCCCGCCTATCCAGACTCTGGAAATGTTCTCCCTCCATCCCACCCCTCTGTCCCACTGAGGCGCTGTCATGTTCCATCAAACCATGACCGTCAGAGACGGAGGAGAGGTCTAATGTTCTCTGTACCCATCTATCATCTCAAATATTCAACATGTATCTCTCTCTCCCTCCCATCTCTACCGCTCTCTACCACTCCCTCCCATCTCTCTACCTCCTCGTCCCATTTCTACTTCTCTCTACCTCTCCATCCCATCTCTCTACCTCTCTCTACCTCCCATCAATACCTCTGTCTACCTCTCTCTCCCTCCGGTCTTTACCTCACTCTACCTCCCTACCCCTCGCTCCCTCTCCCTCCCATCTCTACCTCTCTCTACCTCCCAACCCCTCTCTCCCTCTTCACTCCAAACTCTACCACCCTACCCCTCCCTAGCCCTTGCTCCCTCTCCACACCCATCGCTACCTCGTTCTACATCCCTAACCCTCGCTCCCTCTCCCATCTCTACCCCTCTCCACCTCCCTTCCCCCTCTCCACTCCCCTGTCTCCCTCCCATCTCTTTCCCTCCCTACCCCTCTCTCATCTCTCCCTACCTATCTCTCCCTGTCTACTCCCATCTCTCACCCTCCCTACCACCTCTCTCCCTCTCCACTCCCCTGTCTCATCTCTACCTACCTATCTCTCCCTGTCTACTCCCATCTCTCACCCTCCCTACCACCTCTCTCCCTCTCCACTACCCTGTCTCCCTCCCTCCCTACCCCTCTCTCATCTCTCCCTACCTATCTCTCCCTGTCCACTCCCATCTCTCCCCCTCCCTACCACCTCTCTCCACTCCCCTGTCTCCCTCCCTCCCTACCCCTCTCTCATCTCTCCCTACCTATATCTCCCTGTCCACTCCCATCTCTCCCCCTCCCTACCACCTCTCTCCCTCTCCACTCCCCTGTCTCCCTCCCTCCCTACCCCTCTCTCATCTCTACCTACCTATCTCTCCCTGTCTACTCCCATCTCTCACCCTCCCTACCACCTCTCTCCCTCTCCACTCCCCTGTCTCCCTCCCTCCCTACCCCTCTCTCATCTCTACCTACCTATCTCTCCCTGTCTACTCCCATCTCTCACCCTCCCTACCACCTCTCTCCCTCTCCACTCCCCTGTCTCCCTCCCCCTCTCTCATCTCTCCCAACCTATCTCTCCCCCTCCCTACCACCTCTCTCCCTCTCTACTCCCCTGTCATGCAAGCCTCAGCACCCTCCCCAAGTTCCACATATTTGGAAACTGGTTACGACTCGCCGATCAGCCTACATCAATTATTAACACAAACACCGGTATACACACACACACACACACAAGCATCTATCTACCATTGGAGAGCGGGTTTACAGTGCAAAAATACCAACATAGTCCTTTTACACTGAGCACTGAAAGCATGACAAAAGCAAGGTAGATACTAATGCTTGTGAAAGTATACAAACACACACGGTCCTTCTCTGCTACTCTCCGTACTTAAAGAGACTTTTAGCTGATCCAGGAAATGTATATTCCTTTAACACCTCTGAAATCCACTGGGTTACAATCTTGGGCTGTGACGATACCAGTATCGCAATGTTTTTTCCATGGCAAAATTGAAAACACAGAGAAGACCAAACCTTTGGTCTTTTAAAAACCTGCTGGATGTAAAATATTGTGTGCTATAGTTTGGAAAATAAATAAATGTGATTCTGGATGACAACATCATTTTTATTTATTTAACCTTTGTTTAACTAGGCAAGTTAGACATAATGATGTTTGTTTCCAACATTAGGGAGGTTTTCCTAA
Source organism: Oncorhynchus clarkii lewisi (assembly GCF_045791955.1). Lineage (NCBI taxonomy): Eukaryota > Metazoa > Chordata > Actinopteri > Salmoniformes > Salmonidae > Oncorhynchus > Oncorhynchus clarkii. The sequence continues at coordinate 14,853,614 of NC_092152.1, forward strand.
ACAAGTTAAATCCGCTTCGTATTTTGTTTCCTTGCAACAACACTAATGAGTATCGCGATACTGGTATCATCCCGGCCCCTTTACAATCCGCTGTTCAAACGAGACTCCATGCCCAATTTAAACCAACAGCTTCCCTCACACTAACTAGAACAGCCCACTAGAAGAGCCCACTAGAAGAGCCCACTAGAAGAGCCCACTAGAAGAGCCAACGGGAACAGCCCACAAGAACAGCCCACGGGAACAGCCCACGGGAACAGCCCACGAGAACAGCCCACGAGAACAGCCCACGAGAACAGCCCACGAGAAGAGCCCACTAGAACAGCCCACTAGAACTGCCCACTAGAACAGGTGTGTGAATAATCTCCAATATAATACAGTAGCACATAAAACAATGACCATTAGCGTGTGTGTGTGTGTGTGTGTGTGTACCTACAGTCAGGCTTCGTCCCACGGAGGAGAGAGACAGTGCTAACATCCAGACTCAGAGCCAGCTCCACACTACAGCTGCTACCACTGGCTTCCTGTCCTATATGAGACACACACAGCGTAGCAACGGGCAATCAGCTGTGAGGGAGGTTCTCTCAAATACCCCACATGTCCACTCCCATCTCTGTGGCTGGCTGGCTGACTGGCTCTCTCTCTCTCACACTCACACACACACACACACACACACACACACACACACACACACACACACACACACAAAAGAGGATATGCAACCATCACATCTGCCTACACAAACAAACACACAGTGGCATGCAGCCATGCCTAGGTGCGCATGCACACACACACACACACATTGAGCTAAGGTAAAAATACACTGACTGTTTAATCCCGTGGGATTGTGTGATGTAAAGAGAGGAAGCAGGGCGAAGCACTCAGAACCAGCGTAGCAGCACTCACTATACTCTGTAGACCAGCATACATTAAAACTTCGCGATAACCCTACTTTAGTCGCACATTCCTTAACATCCCAGTCCTGACCCTCCTCCTCACTCATTTCCTCTCCTTCTCCTCTTGTCCTACACCCTCTTCTTCCTCTGCTTCCTCTCATCCTCTCTCCCTGTTCCTCCTTATTGACCTGACTTCACCATCTAACAGTCACCTCACTGTGTCTTATTGACCTGACTTCACCATCTAACAGTCACCTCACAGTGTCTTATTGACCTGACTTCACCATCTAACAGTCACCTCACTGTGTCTTATTGACCTACCTTCACCATCTAACAGTCACCTCACTGTGTCTTATTGACCTGACTTCACCATCTAACAGTCACCTCACTGTGTCTTATTGACCTGACTTCACCATCTAACAGTCACCTCACTGTGTCTTATTGACCTGACTTCACCATCTAACAGTCACCTCACTGTGTCTTATTGACCTACCTTCACCATCTAACAGTCACCTCACTGTGTCTTATTGACCTGACTTCACCATCTAACAGTCACCTCACTGTGTCTTATTGACCTGACTTCACCATCAAACAGTCACCTCACTGTGCGTCCTTCTCTCCTTACGTCTCCTCATATTCCTCCCTCACATTGTCTCCCCTTCCTATTCTTTTCAATAACTACCAAGCAAGAGAAGGCAGCATAACATGCTAAAACAAGCAGTGTTTAGATGCCAACCTTTTCAGTTATGTGGGTTAATGAGGACATAGAGCCACAGTGAATGCACAACCAGCCCACAGCGACCAATTACAACCAACACAGGGGTCCAAAACATTTCTGCTGAGTGTGTGTTTGCCCTGTTGGGATGGCGGAGGCTAGAGCAACAGCTCACTAAGGATCACTATGCACATTTACAGAACTAGTCAATGGCTTTGTAGGAACTCCCCTTAACACTAGAACCGCCCAGTGGTGTAAAGTAGTTAAGCAAAAATACCCCAAAAAAACGACTTAAGTCGTACTTTAAAGTATGTGTACTTTACTTTACTATTTATATTTTTGACAACTTTTACTTTTACTTCACTACATTCCTAAAGAAAATAATGTACTTTTTTCCCCTGACACTCAAAAGTACTCGTTACATTTTGATTGCTTAGCAAGACAGGAAAATGGTCCAATTCTGTCACATCTATTCCCGCTTCCATGCTCCGGCGTTCAACGTCACTGGTGTACTAACCACCGGTCCTGGCAACCCATCATCTACTCCTGTTTTTGTATTTACTCCATGTTCGTTCCTATTAAACTCACCGACTTCACCTGCTTCCTGACTCCCTGCATCCCCGTTACAGAATACTACCTCACAAAATGGAAGCAGCAGCCAACTGAGATATCTCCCAGATGGTTGACGAACAGATAGACCTACTTTTCCAACACCATGACCAGCTGGCACAACTGGAGATGGAGATGGATGAGGTCCTCCGCATTCTTCAACATCTAGATCTTACTCAAGGAGCGTCACCTTCAACGAGCAGAGGATCCTGTACCATGAGTTGACCCAGTGAGCCAGCACCCCAGCCCATTCAGCAGTCTGCCTAGGTCAGCCATGCCCATTTGTCCCTCCTGGACAAATATGATGGGACTCTATCCAAATGCCGTGGCTTCCTCCTACAGTGCTCCCTCTATTTCGCTCATCAAGTGGGTGCCCCCACCACTGAGAGTTTATTATATTCTGCAGTTTTTATGACACTTACCTTTGTCAAATAACTTTTAAAAAATTCAGGAGGTGCAGCTCTTTTTTCCAGATTGCACTTTTTCAGCACATGACCACTTGCACAGCTTCATTGCTCTGGCACCTAATCAAAAACTGGTAACATATGTGGCAAACCTCTTCAAGGTTAGGAGCGTTTGTCACAAATTAAGTGGTAAACTGTCACCAAATCACCCAAGAATGAGAGTTCTTTCGAACAGGACAGTACCTGTGTGTTTGTTTCTCCGTCCTGGTCCACCCAGGCCGTAGGCGAGGTCAAGGATAGCAGGGTTCGGTACACGAATCGGGTTCTCGGTAGGTCCAGGTCCAAACGCCAACAGGTAAGTCCAAAACAATCCAGCTCATACACGGTAAATCCAGCCAATCTCTATCGTCTCTTTCTCTATTGTTCATAGATCCTTCCAGCACTCTCTCTCCCTCTTCCTGGTTTTTCTTGACCCTTTATCTGTGGGTCGGCTCCACCTTCTGAGGGTTCCCCTTGCTTCTGGGACTTGTAGTTTTGGCGGTCGGCCATTTTGTGATCTGTAGTTCTGACAGGGGTGGCCATTTTAGTGATCGGGCAGAGACCGTTTATTACTTCTGCTCTCACATATCTGCCATTTATCACTCGACCCCCTTCTTTGCCACACATCTCTCCACCTAGATCCGACCCCCTAGGTCGGGCTACCGCAGCAAAATATGCGTGCATGCGGGATAACCCATCCACGTTTCCCATTTCCTTCCCTGCTCTGTGTTTCAAGTCAAAATGAAACGGTTGGAGACTCAAAAACCACCGCATCACCCGAGCGTTCTTCTCTTTAGCCCTATGCATCCAGGTGAGTGGGGCATGGTCACTGATGAGGGTGAAGTGGCGCCCCAGCAGGTAGTATTTCAGGCTTTCTAGAGCCCACTTTACTGCCAGCGCCTCTTTCTCAACGACTGTGTAGTTGGTTTCCCGTGGTTCCAGCTTCCTGCTTAAAAACAGGATGGGGTGTTCCACCCCTTCTACCTCTTGGGATAGCACTGCTCCCAAGACGACCTCTGAGGCATCCGTCTGAACCACAAACTCTCTCTCAAAGTCTGGTACCACCAGCACTGGATTACAGCAGAGAGCCTCCTGTAATGTCCTAAATGCTTTGGTGGCCCTTTCATCCCATTTGACCATGTTTGGCCCTCTGGCTCTAGTCATGTCGGTAAGTGGGGCGGCCACTGTGGCATAACTTGGGATGAACTTCCGGTAGTAACCGGTCAGCCCTAGGAAGGCTCGAACCTGCTTCTTATTTACTGGTTTCGGCCTTTCTCTAATTGCCTTCACCTTCTTACGTTGGGGTTTGATTAACCCTCTTCCCACAGTGTATCCCAGATACTCTGTTTCCTCTAACCCCACATAACACTTGGCAGGGTTTGCCGTGAGCCCTGCCTTTCTAAGGGCGTCTAACACTGCCTGTACCCAGGGTAAGTGAGATTCCCAATCTGGGCTGTAGATCCCCACGTCATCTAAATAAGCTTCGGCGTATGCTTTGTGCGGTTTTAGGACTTTGTCCATGAGCCGTTGAAAGGTGGCTGGGGCCCCATGTAAGCCGAATGGCATGACGGTGTATTGAAACAAACCGTCAGGGGCTGCAAAGGCTGTCTTTTCTTTGGCCCTGTGGGTCAGAGGAATTTGCCAGTACCCTTTTGTCAGATCAAGGGTCGTAATGTACCGAGCATTACCAATTCTCTCCAGTAGTTCATCTACTCGGGGCATGGGGTAGGCATCAAACTTGGAGATTTCATTTACCTTCCGAAAGTCGTTACAGAACCGCAAAGACCCATCGGGCTTGGAGACCATCACAATTGGGCTAGACCACTCACTATGTGACTCTTCGATCACTCCAGCTGTCAACATTTTCTCCGTCTCTGCTCTAATCGCGGCCTGTCGAGCCTCGGGTACGCGATATGGCCTCATACTCACTTTTCTCCCTGGTAGGGAAACGATATCATGAGCCGTAACCTCAGTTCGGCCAGGTACCTCTGAAAACACATCTCTGTTTTTCTGGATCAGGGTCTTTACTTCCTGTACTTGTGCTGGGGACAGAGTGGGTGAAATATTTACTTTGGCTGTCTCCTGAGTGTGTGTGGGGTATGTGACCATTAGTGTTTCTCTCTCTCTCCATGCTTTTAACAGGTTTATGTGATAAATCTGTTCCTGGGGCCGTCGACCTGGCTGTCGGATCCGATAATTGACTTCTCCTATTCTCTCCAGTACTTCATATGGTCCTTTCCATGTGGCTAGTAGTTTACACTCTACCGTGGGGATCAGCACTAACACCTTATCTCCCGGTTGAAATTCCCTCAGGGTAGCCTGTCGGTTATAAGTGTGCCGCTGGTGCTCCTGTGCTTGTCTCATGTGCTCTCTGACGATGGGCATGACTGTGGCTATCCTGTCTTGCATTGCCGTGACGTGCTCTATGACGCTAGTATACGGGGTGGATTGGTGCTCCCAGGTTTCCCGGGCGATGTCTAAGATTCCCCGGGGATGCCTCCCATATACCAGCTCAAAGGGAGATAACCCCAGCGAGGCTTGAGAAACCTCTCTAATGGCAAACATCAGATACGGCAACATGCAATCCCAGTTTTTCCCATCCTTATCGATTACCTTCCTGAGCATTGACTTCAGGGTTCGGTTGAATCTCTCAACCAGCCCGTCCGTCTGAGGATGGTAAACCGATGTCCTCAACTGTTTCACCTGCCACAGTTTACAAAGGTCCGCCATAAGGCAGGACATAAAGGGGGTCCCCTGGTCGGTAAGGATCTCCTTTGGAACCCCTACCCTGGTGAACAAGAGCACTAATTCCTTTGCAATATTTTTGGAAGCCATCGTCCGAAGGGGAATGGCTTCTGGGTAGCGAGTGGCATAATCTAGAATGACCAGAATGTATTGGTGCCCTCTGGCGGATTTGGGTAGTGGGCCCACTAAATCCATCGCTATCCTCTCAAATGGCGTTTCGATTATGGGGAGTGGCACTAACGGGCCTTTAACAGCTGGTCGGGGAGCTGTTAACTGGCACTCCGGGCACTCTCCACAATGCCGAGCCACTTCAGCTTGAATTCCTGGCCAGTAAAACCTCCTTACAATCCGGTCTCGGGTTTTATCGATACCAAGGTGTCCACCCAGAATGTGCCCATGAGCTAGATCCAGTACTGTCCTCCGGTACCGAGTGGGAAAGTCTCTACCCAATATTACATCATATGGCATCTTTGGGACCACGCCGACCTCATAATCCAGCAGACCGTCCTCTGTTTGTATGCTCACTAAGGCCGTGGGGTACAGACGGGTATCCCCATGAATGCATGTAACACTGATATCCTGTCTTGTATCCAGTTTATGATTCGGCACTAGGCATGCAACGACCAGGTTTAGCATACTGCCGGAATCCAGCAGTGCTTCAACCTCTTTCCCTTCAACCTTCACCCTGCACATATGTTTGTTTCTTGATCTTTCAAGTACAGTGGTTACAACAGGACATGCATACCGTATATCATCTTCATTTTCACCGAGGTTACATTGCATTGGCTCTTCTTTAATAGGGCAATAGGCTGCAATATGTCCCGGTTGATTACAATTGTAACAGATAATAGGGGTTCGGGGGGGAGACCTCCTCGACACCCAGTCCCGGTTTACGTTTTTTACCTTAGTGTCTCGGCCTGATTCTGATTCTTTCCTCATGGCCCCACGCTGCTCTCTTCCCCCTCTATATGTTGGGACAGCCTTACCCTGTCCGCTGGTTCGCCCAGGCCTGGGGAACGGGAATCTTTCCTCCTGTGCCTGCTCAGCTGTTCCTGCCGTACAATACCGTTCAACCAGGCCCACGAGATGGTCGGCGGAAAGTACCTCGTTCTGGCCAACCCATCGTCTCACTTCTTGGGGTAGACCTCGCTGAAACTGGTTGAGTACGATGGTCTCGACGATCTCGGCGGATGACCGGGTCTCTGGTCGCAACCATTTCCGTGCCAGGTGAATCAAGTCGTACATCTGTGTTCGTGGGGGTTGTCCCGGTCGGTAGGACCACTGGTGGAAGCGGTGTGCCCTCACGGTATCGGTCACTCCCAGTCTAGTCAAGATCTCTCCCTTTAGTTTATCGTAATCCTGTGCATCTTTCAACTCCAGGTCGAAATATGCTTTTTGAGCGTCCCCTGCCAGGTATGGTGCCAGAAGCCCTGCCCATTCTTCTTTCGGCCACTTCTCCCTCTCTGCCGTCCTTTCAGAGGTGGTAAGATATGCTTCCACATCATCCTGTGCTGTCATTTTTTGAAGAAAATGATTGGCCCGCCTCTGGGTATTTGCAGCTGGTAATTGAGCCCCAATTTGGTCCGCTAGCCCCTTTAGGCCTTCTCTTAACTCCCGGGTGTTTCTCTCTTGCTCTTCTCTGAGCAGCTGGTTGGTGCAGTGCTGGACCTGTAACGTGTCCTGATACATTCGCATTGCATCCTGATGAGCTATTTGTTGAGCTCTAGTTGCCTCTTGTTGGGCGGCCACCGCTTGTAACAGGGCCTGTATGGCTCCCTCCATACTAATTTTCCTGAGAAACTGTCCTAACCAAACAAAGCCACAAAAAAAAAACCTGACTCCCCTTTGGAGTGCTAACTGAAATGTTTTATTTATTTTTCTTCTACCTAACCAGTGGTATGGTTAGTCCATGCCCGCATTCTCCACCACGTGTGGCAAACCTCTTCAAGGTTAGGAGCGTTTGTCACAAATTAAGTGGTAAACTGTCACCAAATCACCCAAGAATGAGAGTTATTTCGAACAGGACAGTACCTGTGTGTTTGTTTCTCCGTCCTGGTCCACCCAGGCCGTAGGCGAGGTCAAGGATAGCAGGGTTCGGTACACGAGTCGGGTTCTCGGTAGGTCCAGGTCCAAACGCCAACAGGTAAGTCCAAAACAATCCAGCTCATACACGGTAAATCCAGCCAATCTCTATCGTCTCTTTCTCTATTGTTCATAGATCCTTCCAGCACTCTCTCTCCCTCTTCCTGGTTTTTCTTGACCCTTTATCTGTGGGTCGGCTCCACCTTCTGAGGGTTCCCCTTGCTTCTGGGACTTGTAGTTTTGGCGGTCGGCCATTTTGTGATCTGTAGTTCTGACAGGGGTGGCCATTTTAGTGATCGGGCAGAGACCGTTTATTACTTCTGCTCTCACATATCTGCCATTTATCACTCGACCTCCTTCTTTGCCACACATAATACACTTTAAATATGCTATTCTGTCCTCAACGGATGAATGGGCAATAGAAGCCAGATAGAAACTGATAATGGTGCATGTGACTTCAATGAACTGAATGATGAGGAGGGTGATTGAATTTGATTGAGCTGAATGATGAGGGTGAATAGGATGATTGAATTTAGAACAATAGTGGAATGAAGAATTGTGGGTGTTGTGGGTGGTGTAATATTTTTTTTATGAAACACTTTACATGTTGAGTTTCTTTTTTAACTCAGTATATTTAGCCTAGGTATAATTCACATATAGAGAAAACATTAAAAAAAGAGAGATATACATTGTGATTTGCCCATAACTTTGTGTGTGTGTGTGTGTGTGTGTGTGTGTGTGTGTTATGCACGTGTGTGTTATTGTGTGTAGTCGTCCTAGTCCACAGCCATTTACTCACTTAAATGCACACCAGAACCATAGCAGAGCCTCAACGCAAACTAACCCAAACAATGAAGGCCACCAAACACACACACACACTACCCTCCCCTCCTCCCCAAACTCATGTACACACACACACACACACACACACACACACACTTCACCATGTCTGCAGGCTTGCCTCTTCTCCTCTGTTGGCATCAGTGAGCCAGTCAGTGGAGCCTGGTGTGCATGCCATCTGTCTGCTCATTAGTAAGCACATCACAGACCCACACACAGCATGGCAGCCCTGTCAGGAGCCCCCAGACTGAGGAAAACGACCCAGGGTTCAGAAACACTCTTTAACACCTCCCAGTCACTGAAACCCTTTCAGAGGACCTACTCCAACTCACAGCAGCGTAATGAAACCCTTTCAGAGGACCTACTCCAACTCACAGCAGCGTAATGAAACCCTTTCAGAGGACCTACTCCAACTCACAGCAGCGTTATGAAACCCTTTCAGAGGACCTACTCCAACTCACAGCAGCGTAATGAAACCATTTCAGAGGACCTACTCCAACTCACAGCAGCATTATGAAACACTTTCTGAGGACCTACTCCAAATCACAGCAGCGTTATGAAACCCTTTCAGAGGACCTACTCCAACTCACAGCAGCGTAATGAAACCCTTTCAGAGGACCTACTCCAACTCACAGCAGCGTAATGAAACCCTTTCAGAGGACCTACTCCAACTCACAGCAGCGTTATGAAACCCTTTCAGAGGACCTACTCCAACTCACAGCAGCGTAATGAAACCATTTCAGAGGACCTACTCCAACTCACAGCAGCATTATGAAACACTTTCTGAGGACCTACTCCAAATCACAGCAGCGTTATGAAACCCTTTCAGAGGACCTACTCCAACTCACAGCAGCGTAATGAAACCCTTTCAGAGGACCTACTCCAACTCACAGCAGTGTAATGAAACCCTTTCAGAGGACCCACACAATAGAAGACAAGTGTCAAGGTGGCTTGTGTGTTATAGACTAATACAAGTACGAACAGACTGAGGCATGTTGGTCAAACATTTACAATACAACAATAATTTATTGCAAATAAGTAATTGGTGTAATATTTTTAAATAGTTGCTGCAGGTGTGACGACTCTCCAATCTCCCAAACAGCAGAAGGGTCTCCCAAGTCTAGCCAGGCGTACAACTGGGAAAAAGACTAGGCCTACACTCTGGTTGACTGGCGCAGGTGGCACAGCTGGCAAAAGGCACCACCACTATCTCTTCTCTGCCCACCCATCTGGAGCAGGTCTCTGAGGTAGGTAGGTGAAACTAGATATACTGCCACAGGACATACTGTGCCACAATCAAGCTGCCCCCCCCCCCCCCCCCCCCCCCCCCCCCCACACACACACACAAACATCTCTCCTTTGTGTGCCACCGCCCACCAAGGCACACAGGTCCCTCCAGAGTTGGATAATTAGCGAGGCACAGTGCCAAGGCAGAACCAACAAACAGACAGACCTTGAGATCCAAATGAAAGCCTGGGGTAATAATCACAGAACATAGACAAGAACAAAATAAGAGATCATCAAGGAGTGAAAAACAAAGAATGGAAGACAGCAAAAGAAAAACAGCAAGAGTGATGAGAGAGAGAGAGGGTGGGTGGGTGGGTGGGAGAAGGAGAGGGAAAGAGATGAAGGGAGAGAACAGATTCCTGTCTCTAAATGGTAAATGCTATCAGAGTGCTTTCCTGGGAGATAGTGTAGCCCACAGGGCTGCCAACAGAGCAGGGCTGATACAGGCCCATGGGAAGACTCCCAGCTCGTCTTCAGGGAGACTTTTAGTCTGCCTGCCTGCCTGCCAGCCACTCTGCCTCCCTGCCTGCTTCATACCTCTGTCTCCTGCCTGACTCTCAGTCTCCCTGCTTCCCTCTCTCCCTCCTAGCCTGCATGTCTTCTTTCCTATCTCCCTGTCTCTCCCTACTTGTCTCCCTCTCTGTCTCCCTGGCTTCCTCCCCACTGCCTTATAGCTTTTTCCCTCTCTTCATCCCTACCTCCCTACCTCTTCTCCTCCCCCCCTTACTCCCTCCCTACCTACCTTACTAGTTACTGCTCTTCCTCCTAGTTTCTGGGGCCTGTATGTTGGCTGGCAGTGGGTCTCAAAGACAAACTACATGCAAACTTACAGGACTCCACCAATTTCAGAGGAGACTAGACAGCCATCTAACACAGGACACGGAATGGAGAAGGTACAGAAGGTACACTACATAGCCGAATCCACTAATTTTGGCAATTTCCTCTGTTGCAACACTCACTATTGAGTTCCAAACTGCCTTTGGAAGCAACTTCAGCACAATAACTGTTCGTCGGGAGCTTCATGAAATGGGTTTCCATGGCCGAGCGGCTGCACACAATTCTAAGATCACCATGCGCAATGCCAAGCATCGGCTGGAGTGGGGTAAAGCTCGCCGCCATTGGACTCTGGAGCAGTGGAAACGCATTCTTTGGAGTAATCTGGCAGTCCGAAGGACGAATCTGGGTTTGGCGGATGCCAGGAGAACGCTACCTGCCCCAATGCATAGTGCCAACTGTAACATTTTGTGGAGGAGGAATAATGGTCTGGGACTGTTTTCATGGTTCGGGCCCCTTAGTTCCAGTGAAGGGAAATCTTAACGCTACAGCATACATTGACATTCTAGACAATTCTGTGCTTCCAAATGTGTGGCAACAATTTGGGGAAGAACCTTTCCTGTTTCAGCATGACAATGCCCTATTCAGGGTCCATACAGAAATGGTTTGTTGAGTGTGGTGTCGGTGTGGAAGAACTTGACTGGTCTGCACAGAGCCCTGACCACAACCCCATCGGACACCTTTGTGATGAATTGGAACGCCGTCTGCGAGCCAGGCCTAATCGCCCAAACTCACGAATGCTCGTGGATGAAGTCCCTGCAGCAATGTACCGACATCTAGTGGAAAGCCTTCCCAGAAAAGTGGTGGCTGTTATAGCAGCAATGGGGGACCAACTCCAAATTTATGGCCATGATTTTGGAATGAGAAGTTCAACGAGCAGGTGTACACATACTTTTGGCCATGTATTGTATTTTTGACTTTCAGGATGCATGAAATGCATCTTTCTGTTTCTCTATCAAACTGTCTTTCTCTTTCATGTATATATACAGAATAGAAAATAACAGGCAACAAACCACCTGACAGACTGAGAGCATGTTTACCTGAGGAACATGTGAGAGTTGAAGGTGACAGTGAGAGACAGGAAAGAGAGAGCGAGAGAGAGAGGGCAGAGAGATGGGCAGTGAGACGTGGCGTGGAGGAGAGGAAGGCCCCCTGAGCACACGGGTGTCCATGTGTTGCCAGGAGGCGCTCATCACTCACTGAAGTGTGTGTAATGTAGGGTGGCGAGTCATTGGCTAGGGACACTACAGATCCTTCTCATCCCACAGGGGTATTAGGGTGGGGGTGTGGTTACACTACTGAAATTATTAGATTTTTTAAAAACAGTTTACATTAGCTCACGTGGTATCACGTCCTTTGTTAGATACTACTGTGTTAATTATTAGATACTGCTACACTATTGGAGCTAGGAACACAAGCATTTCGCTACACCAGCAATAATATCTGCTAAATATGCGTATGTGACCAATAAAATTTGATTTGATTTGATCGCACTCTAAAAACCAGATTAGCAGTCTGTCTGTCAGTTGTCTCACTCCCTGTTACTGTGTGAGTGTGTGTGTGTGTATCTGCAATAAGGCACTAAAGTAAAACTGCAAAAAATGTGGCAAAGAAATTAACTTCATGTTCTGAATACAAAGCACTATGTTTGGGGCCAATCCAACACAACACATAACTGAGTACTACTCAGTACTACTACTACATTTTCATGCATGGTGGTGCCGCATCAGATTGCTTTCAGATTTGCGCGAATACTGCCATCAAGCCACGGTTTCTGGTTAGGGAAAGTGTTAATAGTCACAGTGGGTACAACATCTCCTATACACTTCCTTATAAACTCGCTCACCAAGTCGGTGTATACGTCAATGTAATTGTCTGAGGCTACCCGGAACATATTTCAGTACACGTCAACGAAGCAATCTTGAAGTGTGGAATCTGATTGGTCAGACCAGCGTTGGACAGACCTTAGCATGGGCGCTTCCTGTTTTAGTTTCTGCCTATTGGAGGGGAGCAACAAGATGGAGTCATGGTCGGATTTGCCAAAAGGAGGGCGGGGAGGGCCTTGTATGCTTCACGGAAGTTAGAGTAGCAATGGTCAAGTGTGTTACTCGCTCGTGTACTACAGTCGATATGCTGATAGAGTTTAGGTAGCCTTGTTCTCAAATAAGCTTTGTTAAAATCCCCAGCTACAATAAATGCAGCCTCAAGATATATGGTTTCCAGTTTGCATAAAGTCCAGTGAAGTTCCTTGATTGCCGTCTTGGTATCATTTTGAGGGGGGATAAACACGGCTGTGACGATAACCTTGGTGTCATGACTTCCGCCAAAGTCGATCCCTCTCCTTGTTCGGGGAGTGAGAGTTGTTCAGGGCGTGAGAGTGTGTCCACCCTCGTCTCCTGCCTCTCTGGCAAAGCCCTGGAGTGGACCAACACCGTATGGTGTGAGGGAGATGCGGCGTTGGATCATTACGCAGAGTTCACCCGCCGTTTTCGGGTCGAGGGTCGAGCAGCGGGTGAACGTCTGTTCTACCTGAGGCAGGGGACGAGGAGCGTGCAGGATTTCGCCTTGGACTTCCGGACCCTGGCCCCCATCGCAGGATGGAACGACAGGGCCCTAATCAATCACTACAGGTGCAGTCTGCGCGAGGACGTCCGTCGGGAGTTGGTCTGCAAAGACACCACCCTCACATTGGACCAGCTGGTGGACATGTCCATGCGGCTGAACAACCTGCTACTGCCCGCAGACGTCCGGATCGGGACCTGTCAGTTCCATCCCCCAGAACCTTCGCTCCGAAGCCCATGGAGATAGGGGGTGCTGCACTTAGGGCGACCGGCGGAGGGGGTCCCTCAGGGAGTCGAGGCAGCAGGAGCCGGGTGGACGGTGAGTCGGCACCAGGCTCACCCAGAGCCCCATGTTGCTCACATGTATGTGTTTGTTTCTTTTCCTGAGTTTTCCCCGCATTCCCAGCATAAGGCACTAGTAGATTCAGGCGCAGCTGGGAATTTTACTGATTGTCAATTTGCTAATAGTTTAGAGATTCCCTGTTCCCTGTTCACGCCCTAGATAGTCGACCATTAGGGTCAGGGCTGATTAGAGAGGCCACCGCTCCACTTGACATGGTTACGCAGGAGGGTCATGAGGAGAGAATCAGTCTCTTCCTTATTGATTCTCCTAAGTTTCCTGTGGTGCTGGGCTTACCCTGGTTGGCCGGTCATGACCCCACTGTTTCATGGCAACAGAGGGCTCTCAAGGAGTGGTCACGAGAGTGCTCAGGGAGGTGTGTGGGGGTTTCCATCGGTGCGACTACGGTGGAAAGTCCAGACCAGGTCTCCACCGTACAACCCATACCTGTTCCACAACGGCCGTGGTTGCACCTGTCGGTGGACTTCCTGACAGATCTTCCTCCCTCACAGGGTAACACCACGATCCTGGTGGTTGTGGATAGGTTTTCTAAGTCCTGCCATCTCCTCCCTTTGCCCGGTCTCCCTACGGCCCTACAGACTGCGGAGGCTCTGTTCACTCATGTCTTCCGGCACTACGGGATGTCTCTGATCGAGGTCCCCAGTTCATGTCCAGGGTCTGGAGAGCATTCATGGAAGGTTTGGGGGTCTCGGTCAGCCTCACCTCAGGTTTTCACCCTGAGAGTAACGGGCAGGTGGAGAGAATCAGCCAGGATGTAGGTCGGTTTCTGCGGTCATATTGCCAGGACCGGCTGGGGGAGTGGGTGGGGTTCATCCCCTGGGCAGAGATGGCCCAAAACTCACTCCGCCACTCCTCCACTGGCCTCTCTCCTTTCCAGTGCGTACTGGGGTAGCCAGTCATTTCTGGCACAGTGGCATCAGAGCCAGATCGAAGCTCCTGCGGTGGACGAATGGTTCAAGCGCTCGGAGGAGACCTGGGATGCCGCCCATGTGCACCTACAACGGGCCGTGAGACGGAAAAAAGAGGGCGCTGACCACCACCGCAGCGAGGCCCCGGTGTTCGCCCCTGGGGGACCAGGTCTGGCTTTCGACCCGAAACCTGCCCGTCCGCCTGCCCTGCCAGAAGCTGGGTCTGCGGTTTGTGGGGCCATTTAAAGTCCTGAGGGGACTGAACGAGGTATGTTACAGGTTACAGCTTCCCCTCATTCCATGTGTCTCTCCTCAGGCCGGTGGTGGCTGGTCCACTCCAGGAAGCTGAGGTGCGGGAGGTTCCTCCGCCCCCTCTGGACATCGAGAGGTCCCCGGCGTATGCTGTTCGAGCTATCCTGGACTCGAGGCGTCGGTCCTTTTCCTTGTTCGGGCGGCGTTCGGCAGTCGACGTCCACTTTTGATTTTCCATTTGTTTTGTCTTTGTTTCACATGTTGTCAATCACCTGTTCATTATTTAACCCTCTGTTCCCCATATGGTTTTTCAACAAAAACCATATGGGGAATTCATTTTTTATTTTTATTTTTATTTTTTTTAAAAATCATCTCCGAAATAAGATTGAAAGATGTCTGCAGAAATAATGGGGTATCAGCTATGACATGACACCTTGAGATTGAAAATGTCTATTTTGGTTATTGAACTAAAGTAAATTGGATTTAAACCTGGTAGCCTCTTGGGGTATGTCTCTATAAGCTTGGCACATCTAGCCACTGGGATTTCTGCCCATTCTTCAAGGCAAAACTGCTCCAGCTCCTTCAAGTTGGATAGGTTCCGCTGGTGTACAGCAATCTTTAAGTCATACCACAGATTTTCAATTGGATTGAGGTCTGTGCTTTGACTAGGCCACTCCAAGACATTTAAATGTTTCCCCTTAAACCACTCAAGTGTTGCTTTAGCAGTATGCTTAGGGTCAAATCTCTGGAAGACTGAAACAAGTTTCCCTCAAGAATTTACCTGTTTTTAGCGCCATCCATCATTCCTTCAATTCTGACCAGTTTCCCAGTCCCTGCCGATGAAAAACATCCCCACAGCATGACGCTGCCACCACCATGCTTCACTGTGGAGATGGTATTCTCGGGGTGATGAGAGGTGTTGGGTTTGCGCCAGACACAGTGTTTTCCTTGATGGCCAAAAAGCTACATTTTAGTCTTATCTGACCAGAGTACCTTCTTTCATATGTTTGGGGAGTCTCCCACATGCCTTTTGGCGAACACCAAACATGTTTGCTTATTTTTTTCTGGCCACTCTTCCGTAAAGCCCAGCTCTGTGGAGTGTATGGCTTAAAGTGGTCCTATGAACGGATACTCCAATCTCCGCTGTGGAGCTTTGCAGCTCCTTCAGTGTTATCTTTGGTCTCTTTGTTGCCTCTCTGATTAATGCCCTCCTTGCCTGGTCGGTGAGTTTTGGTGGGCGGCCCTCTCTTGACAGGTTTGTTGTGGTGCCATACTCTTTCCATTTATTAATAATGAATTTAAATGGTGCTCCGTGGAATGTTCAAAGTTTCGGATATTTTTTTATAACGCAACGCTGATCTGTACTTCTCCACAACTTTGTCCCTGACCTGTTTGGAGAGCTCCTTGGTCTTCATAGTGCCCCTTGATTGGTGGTGTCCCTTGCTTAGTGGTGTTGCAAACTTTGGGGCCTTTCAGAACAGGTATATATATACTGAGATCATGTGATAGATCATGTGACACTTAAATAAAGTCCACCTTTGTGCAATCTAACTAATTATGTGATTTCTAAAGGTAATTGGTTGCACCAGATCTTATTTAGGGGCTTCATAGCAAAGGGGGTGAATACATATGCACGCACCACTTTTCCGTTTTTAATTTTTTATAATAATTATTTGAAACAAGTTATATTTTTCATTTCACTTCACCAATATGGACTATTTTGTGTATATCCATTACATGAAATTCAAATAAAAATCTGTTTAAATTACAGGTTGTAATACAACAAAATAGGAAAAATGCTAAGGGGGTGAATACTTTTGCAAGGCACTCTACATCATGGATCCGCGATCTGATCACAGAAATGCTTAATTATGAATATAACAGCACAGCAAAGTAAAGTAGAGTCCAGTAGAATAGAGTACAGTTCAAAATACTGTACTGTACTATACTCAACTTTACAGTAGCAGGTGACCCAACTGTGGTTTGTGATTATTATGATTTCCCATTGTAGCCAAATCAGTTGCAATAATTCCATTACATATTTTTCTGAAATTCT
This sequence comes from Oncorhynchus clarkii lewisi, assembly GCF_045791955.1. Taxonomy (NCBI): domain Eukaryota; kingdom Metazoa; phylum Chordata; class Actinopteri; order Salmoniformes; family Salmonidae; genus Oncorhynchus; species Oncorhynchus clarkii. The sequence continues at coordinate 14,870,200 of NC_092152.1, forward strand.
GTTACAAATGATGAGTTTTAATCACTTAGTAATCAGTAAAATCACAAACTAATTTGTATGTCAACCATTACTTGTTACTTCTGTGAACTTTCATTATCCTTCCTCCTCATGGGGAACAAGGCAATATCTCTTAAACTTACAGAAGGTAAACAATTTCTCCATCACTAAATATAAGTGTTGATATTAGTTGGCAGGGATTTTTATGTCAACCTTATTGTGTTCTGATGTATTTCTGATACCTTTTAAGCCTTTTTCTGGTAGATATTTTCTAAGACCCTTTTCCATCTGTTTATCCAGAAATCAGAGTAAACTATGCCTAATTTTTAAGATGGAAAATTGTTAAAAATGCATCTACTGGTATGCCTTCATTTTCTCAAAATATAGACTCTTAGCTTTAATTTCACACCCAAATTGATATGAACTTCACATGTTGGTGCTCATGGGTCCTTTTCGATGGAAATGCCTGAGTCAGCAGAAGCCCTCACATAAAAGAGCCATGGACTGAATGTCACCATGATATCATCAATATTTCATAGAAAAACATGGTTTCTTCCAATTTAAATTTAGAAATACCTTATTTTACATAATTATTCTGACTCTTTGCTATGAGACTCAAAATTGAGCTCAGGTGCATCCTGTTTCCATTGACCATCCTTGATTTGTTTATACAACTTGACTGGAGTCCACCTGTGGTAAATTCAATTGATTGAACAAGATTTGGAAAGGCACACGCCTGTCTATATAAGACCCACAGTTGAGAATGGATGCCAGAGCAAAAAACAAGCCATGAAGTCGAAGGAATTGTCCTTAGAGCACCGAGACAGGATTGTGTAGAGGCACAGATCTGGGGAAGGGTAGCAAAACTGCAGCGGTGAAGGTCCCCAAGAACAGTGGTCTCCATAATTCTTAAATGGAAGAAGTTTGGAACTACTAAGACTCTTCCTAGAGCTGGCCACCCAGCCGAATTGAGCAATCTGGGGAGAAGGGCCTTGGTCAGAGAGGTGAAAATCCTGTTTTTGCTTGGTCATTATGGGGTATTGTGTGTAGATTTATGAGGGGGAAAAAACAATTGAATCCATTTTAGAATAAGGCTGTAACCTAACAAAATGTGGAAAAAGTCAAGGCGTCTGAAAACTTCCAGAAGGCACTGTATATACAGTATACTGTTTAAATGTGACAGTAGAAAACATATTGATCTAGGTTTAGTTTGAGCAGAGAGAACTCACCCATAACTCGAGGCCCATGGATAGAAGGCAAGAAGACAGAAACTGTGTGTGTGGCTGAGACAGAGGGAGCCTTAATGAGCTTAGAGCACAGACACATTGAAGGAGTGACTGAGAGGAGGACAAGAGGCGAGCCAGGGAGGGGTCGAATATGGATGGGGCTTTCAGTGGACTGTCTATTTTCACTGCACGGGAACTTGCCATTGAGTGTGTGTCAGCAGCAGAGGTACAGATATGGTGTATGTGTGTGATGGGATTGGGGATGGTGGGTGATGGAGTAGAATATTTCAGTTTAGCTTCCACCCAGCCAGAGGTCACCAGTGGACTAACACAAGGTTATATCTGGGATGTCACAACTACACCTGGGAAGAGGGAAGAGTGGGTCGGCTCAGTGATATTAAATACTACCCATTCTCATTGTAACATTTGGGGTGTGACATTTTCTCTGGGTCAGCTATGTCCTACCAATATGTCTGGCATCTGGCTCTAGATATTGAGTTTAAAAGGGTTATGACAGTAACTAGCCAAGTGTTTTGTTTACAGTAACTATGGGCTGTCATAATGAAGCCATCCAAATAGAAACCACCTGTTGTGATGTGTTTCTTGTCGCTCTCCTCTGTGGTTCCAAAATAAAGGTCAGTCTTCTAGTCGGAACAAGGCTGCTTTACAAAGCTAGCATGCTATATCATCTTTCACCATGTCTCTCTCTCTCACACACACCGTATCCATGTACATCTGTTGCTGACCCATTCAATGGCAACCTGCCGTGCAGTGATTTGACAGTACCCCCACACCTCCATGTTTGTTAGACCCCTCCCTGTATCGCCAGGTTGGCATGCAAACCAAAACAACATCATACGGACATCTACAATGCCTCAAATAGCTACACCCTCCAACAACCTCATCAACATACCACCAGTCATTGTACTGCCATACAGTCTCTCACGGCATCAGAGGCTGGTATAAAATAGAGCATCAACCATAGAGATTTACCTCTGAATGACCTTGACACACCCCACTGACTAACAGACCTTTTAGCCTTCATTCACACTGCAGGGAGAGTCGCCATGCATCCACCTGCATGCACATATATGCACACTTATGCACTTACTCACTCACTCACACACACACACCACAGTGGTCCGTAGATGTATGTGATACAGAGCATACACTGTGGTGCAGAGTAAATGTAGGACAGCTAAGAGGTGTGTGTGTGTGTGTGTGTGTGTGTGTGTGTGTGTGTGTGTGCAGGTGGATGCATGGCGACTCTCCCTGCAGTGTGAATGAAGGTTAATAGGTATGTTAGTCAGTGGGGTGTGTCAAGGTCATTTATAAACACTAACTGGAGAAAAGTGAAACCCAAACTCTCTCTTCACCTCCATTACCAGATAAATTCCTATTTGATCCTGATTAAATGTCAAAATAAACAACTCTCCAGGAAAGGAAAGGCGGAAGGGTTTGTTTCATGAATAACACACAATGGTGTGATCGTGGTAATGTACAGGAACTCAAGTCATTTTATTTCCCCGATCTGGAATACCTCACCATTAAATGCTGAACGCATTGCCTCCCGAGAAAATGATCTTTGGTCGTCGTCACTGTCATGTTTATTCCAAGCCAACACCGCGACGGCTCTCAAGGAACTACACTGGACTATGTGCAAACTGGAAACCGCATATCCTGAGGCCGCATTTATTGTAGCTGGGGACTTTAATAAAAGAAATCAAAGGAAAACACTACAGAAATTATATCAACACATCTCCTGCACTACACGTGCATCACAAACTCTTGATCATTGCTACTTTCCCTTCCGGGACGGCTACAAGGATCTCCCCCGCACTCCCTTCGGCCTCCACTCTGCTCCTCCCGACCTATAGGCAGAAACATAAACAGGAAGCACCCGTGTTCAACGTTGGTCTGACCAATCGGACTGGGAAATGATCCGGGTCGCCTCTGAGAATAGTGTCAACGTATACACTGACTCAGTGACGGGGTTCATCAGGAAGTGCATAGAGGAAAGTGTTCCCACTGTGACATTTACAACTTATCCAAACCAACAACCGCAGATAGATGGCAGCATTCACACAAAACTGAAAGTGTGAACTTGGATGTGTACAAACAGGCCTGCTATGACCTCTGTAAGGCAATCAATGAGGCAAAATGACAGTACAGGGACAAAGTGGAGTCGCAATTCAACAGCTTAGACATAAGAAAGATTATAAAGGGAAAGCCAGCCACGTTGCGGACACCAATGCCTCTCACCGGATAAGTTAAAACACCTTCGCCTGCTTCGAGGAAAACAACATTGAGCACAGGGGTGCGTGCTCAGCCCCCTCGTGTACTCCCTGTTCACAGATGACTGCGTGGCCACTCAAGTCTCCAACTCAAATCATCTAGTTTTCTGATGAAACAACAGTGGTCACCTTTTAAATTAACTTCAATTGGTGTAGATGAAGGGGAGGAGCCAGGTTAAATAAAGATTTTTAAGCCTTGACAGTTGAGACATGGACTGTGTATGTGTGACATTCAGAGGGTGAATGGGAAAGCCAAAGATTTAAGTACCTTTTGAGTGTGTCAAGAACTGCAATAGTGCTGTGTTTTTCACACTCAACAATTTACCATGTATATGAAGAATGGTCCACCACCCAAAGGACATCCAGCCAACGGCCAGTGGTCGAAAATGGGTCATTGATGAAATAGGACAAAGGAGGCTGACACGAATTGTGTAGAGCAACAAACGGGCTACAGTTAGTCAACTGACAGTCCAGTACAACATTGGTGTCCAAAGACCCATAAAAGAATGCACAACTCGTCGTACCTTGACATGAATGCGGTATGGCAGCTGACGACCTTACAGAGTTCCACTTCTTTTAGCAAAAAACAACAAACTGCGATTGCAGTGGGCAAAGAAATGAAAACACTGGACTCTGGAGAATTGAAAAAGCATTGCCTGGTCTGATGAATCGCGGTTATTACTGTGTCACGCTGATGGACTAGGGTATGGAGAAATCAACATAAGTACATGTATCCATCCTGTCACGTGTCAACATTACAGGCCAGTGGTGTGATGGTGTGGGTTGTGTTTTCATGGCACACATTGGGCCCCTTGATAAAAGTGGAGCAGTGTTTGAATGCCACAGGATATCTGAACGTCCTTACCAATCAGATGTATGCCTTCATGGCAGCAGTGTATCCATATGCAAATGTTTTTTCTCAGCAGGATAATGCCCCATGCCACAGGAATGGTTTCACAAACATGACAGTGAATTCAGCTTACTGACCAGTCACCAGATCTCAATCTAGTTGAGCATCTGTGGGATGATATGAAACGAGCTATTCAGAGTAGAGATCCACTACCAGCCAACTTGACACAACTGTGGGAAGCATTGGAGTCAACAAGGGCCATCATCCCTGAGGAACGCCTTCAACACCTTGTAGAGTCCATGCCCCAACGATATGAGGCTGTTCTGAGGGCAAAATGGGTGCAGCTCAATATTAGCAAGGAGTTCCTAATGTTTTGTACACTCAGTGTATATTTATATTCCGGACTCTGACATTGTTCAGTATGATATTTCTTAAATTCTTTATTTTTACTTTTGGATTATGTGTTCTGTATTGCCAGGCATTTTTACTGCACTGTTGGAGCTAGAAACACATGCATTTCGTTGCACCTGTGGTAACATCTGCAAATCTGTGTACGTGACCAATGCATTTTTATTTGATATGACACTTCCTCCCATACTCTCCTTAAATGTGTGATGCTAGATCAGTGAAATGCTAGGACTATTTGAGATGCTTGTTTGGAGGAAAGTGTATGCATGGAAAAAGTAATGCTGCGTTTATTTCCATTTCCTTCTTCTCACAGAAAAGTTAGCATTTGGGATTTGAAGAATTGGATTTCAGTACATTTTCACCTGCAGGTTCTGACAGCCTCTCATCCAGCTGTATCCAACACAGCACAGCAAAGTTGGCCTACAGTGGACCAGACCATTACCATACCAGAAGATATCTAACCCCGGTGTAAAGTTGACCTGCCATGTGGGAGGAAGATGAGCCAATGTCCTTTGAGGTGACACTCACTCTCTCAGGAAGTGAAAATTGACTGTTTTTGTCTCACAGGATTTTGGGGACTGACCAACATGTGACATTGCTATTTTATCAGACATAACTAAAATGCATTTTCACCACATGAAAGGAATTGTTCTGTCAAAACAGGAAAAATATTGTTAATGCGTACATTCTTGCTTATATGTGTTTCCTGAATGTATGTGTTAGTGCCTGCATGTGGTCTTTAAAAAATAGATTTGTTTAGTATTTTTTGTGTGTGTGTGTGTGTGTGTGTGTGTGTATATGTGTGTGCAAAAAGTGACTAGTACTAGTAATTACAGTCTCTCTAAAGGTACTGTGCCGATTGGGATGAAGTGAAACAAACAACATATGGACTGGCCACTACCACTGCTATACTAGCAAATAAACATTACGAGCCTGTACACAATGACTAGCCATATTGATCTTCTCTATACACTGATGGATACATACAGAGTTTACGTACAGAGCAGACCATTAACATAAGACAAGGTGGAGTTTACACACCAATAGATACAACTGGGCTGGCAGGCCTAAATGATTTGAAACAGACAACCCCAGCACTCAGAAATGTGCTTTTTCGCTTGTCTTAATTCTTACTGCATTTCACTCTGTGATTCAAGCCATGATTACTTTATACGCCTGAGTCACGTAGTACTGCACGCACACATGCACACACACACACACTCTTATGGCTGTTGGGTGGAGAGGATCACAAGGGCTAATGGCTGTTGGGTGGAGAGGATCACAAGGGCTAATTAATTTGTCTGGATCGTGCATGCAAAACATCAACCACACAGGACGGAGAGGAGAGGAAAGGAGGGGTAGCAAAGGGAGTCGATGGCTAACAATACCTGCTTTCAAGGACTGTCTGCACATGAGGGATCAGAATAAAACATGGAGGGTAGCTAACTGGAGTAGAATAGAATGAAACTATCGTATGTCAAAACCCTCCAAGCTGACGAACACAGCAACACTGTCACAGGTGAATCAGAAGGAGAACTGACATGAATACTAATGTGCTTCCTGTTGACCCCTTGACCCCTAAGCTTGTATGACCAAGGGCATTGTGGAGAAGTGCTTAGGGAACAAGATAATACAATGTTACAGCTCTCATTCATTAAAAATCCACTGCCCACTATTGACCCATCCTCTATCAGCATATGTTTAGCCACAGTTATACCCATTAGGCCTATGGATTTTTTATCAGCATGATTAGATTGAGCAATAAAAGCCCCACTTTCATTCCATAGGCTTGGATTCGCACTATGCAGCTGTTGCGAGAGAGCATTTTTCAATGCCTGTCCACTGGTTTAAACAATGATTGATAGGCAGCTTAAACTTCTTCAATATTACAGTTACCGTTTTTTTGTAATCCCTTACATGTAACGGATTACATGTCATCCGTTACTCATTACATGTAATCCGTTAATCATTACATGTCATCCGTTACTCATTACATGTCATCCGTTACTCATTACATGTCATCTGTCACTCATTACGTCATCCGTCACTCATCACATGTCATCCGTCACTCATTACGTCATCCGTCACTCATCACATGTCATCCGTTAATCATCACATGTCATCCGTTAATCATTACATGTAATCTGTCACTCATTACGTCATCCGTCACTCATCACATGTCATCCGTCACTCATCACATGTCATCCGTTACTCATCACATGTCATCCGTCACTCATCACATGTCATCCGTCACTCATTACATGTCATATGTCACTCATTACATGTAATCCGTCACTCATCACATGTCATATGTCACTCATTACATGTAATCCGTCACTCATCACATGTCATCCGTCACTCATTACATGTAATCCGTCACTCATCACATGTCATCTGTCACTCATTACATGTCATCCGTCACTCATCACATGTCATCTGTCACTCATTACATGTAATCCGTCACTCATTACGTCATCCGTCACTCATCACATGTCATCCGTTAATCATTACATGTAATCCGTTAATCATTACATGTCATCCGTTAATCATTACATGTCATCCGTTAATCATTACATGTCATCCGTCAATCATTACATGTCATCCTTCACTCATTACGTCATCCGTCACTCATTACGTCATCCGTCACTCATTACGTCATCCGTCACTCATCACATGTCATCCGTCACTCATTACGTCATCCGTCACTCATCACATGTCATCCGTTAATCATTACATGTCATCCGTTAATCATTACATGTCATCCGTTAATCATTACATGTCATCCGTCACTCATTACGTCATCCGTCACTCATTACGTCATCCGTCACTCATTACGTCATCCGTCACTCATTACGTCATCCGTCACTCATCACATGTCATCCGTCACTCATTACGTCATCCGTCACTCATCACATGTCATCCGTTAATCATTACATGTCATCCGTTAATCATTACATGTCATCCGTTAATCATTACATGTCATCCGTTAATCATTACATGTCATCCGTTACTCCCCAACCCTGCGTATTACAGTGATATGTAAAGGTTTATTGCAGTCAGTTCACACTGAAGCCAATTGAAATAGAAGGGTTCGACCATTGTCATGTAGAGAATGATTATTTACAAATCAACTGGTATACAGAATAAACCAACATTCTTGAAAATGTACAGACTCATTCTTTGATCACAAATCAAAATACAAAATCAAAAGTCCTCTAAGTTAAGAAACAATGTTTTTGTCCTCCAATTCAAGTAAATGTCCAGTAAGAATTCCAAATAACAAGACAAAATTATATTAATCCAGCTGTTTAATGAAATAAGCATTGTCTTTACCAGTTCAGTTAGTCTATGAAATTACCCAAAGGAAAAATAGTCCACAGAGGAGAAAGACTATACATACAAGTAGGCCTTCAAAATAGCCTTCCACACATTAGTTCTTGGAAGTCAATAGTCCAGAAAAGGAAATTCATAAACAATACAATATTCCTTAGAAGTCTTTGAGAAAGTTATCACTCGTACGATGTGAGATGACTAGGCTTTTAAACCCTAAACAGTAACTTAGTTAGCAAACATTTCTGACCAAAACGTGCAGTCACTCAAACAAGGGCAAAGTCTAGTTGCCAAATGTTGTCGAACATTGCAGATAGAAATGCCACCTATAGAGCAAACATGATTCCTTGTTCTACATGTCGGGGAGGCATGTTTGTTCAACATAACATATTTCTATCTGAACGTTCCAAAATGTGGAACGTGCCCCAGGAAGTGACTATGGGTGTGGTTAGGGAGTGGCCAGGGTGGAGCCCACAGCCTATACACCTCTCAGAGAACCACAGAACCTTGTAGGTTACAGGTTTCTACTATTACCAAGTATTATTCAAATACATGAGGCATTGCTTACTGTATATGTCAACTTCCTTTCTTTTCATAGAACTATCAGGGTCTAAACTGTGAAATAGATGTAAAGCTTGATTATCAATGTCTGATTGTCATTCTCAACCTACTGTCAGCCACATCCTCTCCTCACCTGAGAAGGGTGTAATTGCAGACCGCAATTAGGGGTGTTTTCTAATATTGGGCGTTTGTTGATATCAAGTTACACCCATTGATGCTCGCCATTAGTCCGTGGCCGTTTCGTTCACGTCGCCATTGGTCCGTGGTGAAAGAAACAGCCACGGACGGACCAATGGCGAGCATCAATGGGTTTCTTCAGTGTAGCTATGCCTAACCCTAACCCTTTTCCTAACCTTAATATAATTTTGCAAACCTGATACACTAATTCGCCTAACCTGCCAGGTTAATTATCCTAACCTGATTTGTAAACAAATCATCTGTGTCGTGAAACCATCAGTCTCATAACATTGGAACTGACCAATGGCAAGTATCAATGGGTGTTTCCTGATATCAGGGAACACCCACATCAAGAAACTGTTTGAATGCTAAATGACGAGACAGAGGCATTGATGCGAGTAACCAGTCTTGTTCAGTACATCACCACACATCCGGGTATCTCAAGCACCCCGGTAAAACCCAAGAGTTGCAGTAATGAACATTTACCAACAGATGGCATCACTGTGCCATCTTCCACCCATAACATCTTCCCTTTAATAAAATAGGACAGGAGGTGTCAATTTCCCTGTCTACAAGACACTCGAGGGCAAGTTTAACATTCCTCGCACTGAGCATGTTAGAAAAAGGTGGTGTGCTATCATGCAAACCTTTACATAACCAATGTTGAGGTTTCCTGGTAAAATTGGCCTCGCAAGTGCAACAAGAAAACCAGCAGAGCATAGGTCAACACCGCCTGGAAAGTAATGAAGAAATATATCTCTGTCCCGTTAAATCACTCAGCAGGCTTTCTGACTGGTTCAGTAGTCACGACGCACATAACAAACCTACTTCCCCTACGTCTCTCTCTTGCTCTCTCTCGCTCTGCTCAGTAAAACAGGTTTAATTGCAGGTTCTCTTCCTCCACTGTTTGAGTTGTCCCAGCAGAGCTGAGGATACAGAGGATCAGAACGACAGAGAGAGAGGACGGTAATTTAAACTGTACAATGGAAGAACATTCACCCAGATGATTAGGTAGAGAACAGAGGGATAATGGTTCATTAGAAATGTGTTGCTTAAAAGAGAATGAATCCAGGTGAATACTGTTCACTACTCTCACTACATACCCAATTATGTGTTGGTATAGCTTGTAATGCTACAGGGGTTTTGTTAACCCCCCCATGCACTGTTTGCTGTTTTACTTTGATTGGTAAAAACGGAAACAAATTGAATCCACCGGCCCAAGAGAAGTGACACACACACACACACACACACACACACACACACACACACACACACACACACACACGCACACACACACACACACACAAAACCACAGTAGGTAGCCAATAACAAAAGGAGAGCTGTAGAGCCACAAACCACAGAATAGTGATGAGAGAAGATGATATAGCAGAAGATGCAGGCTGTGAAGGGCTGGGGCCTGCTCATGGAGAAAGACAGAACGACTCCTGGGGTAGGCTATAAACAACCGTTTTCTCTGTGACAGTGTTCTGCCCAGCCAGACTAAACAACCATAATACATGCATTGCCATGCCATTCTAGGAACACAAGACATATCTCAAACACCTTGGCTTATATACAGTGGGGCAAAAAAAGTATTTAGTCAGCCACCGATTGTGCAAGTTCTCCCACTTAAAAAGATGAGAGAGGCCTGTAATTTTCATCATAGGTACACTTCAACTATGACAGACAAAATGAGGAAAACATTTTTAAAAAATCACAGTGTAGGATTTTTTATGAATTTATTTGCAAATTATGGTGGAAAATAAGTATTTGGTCACGTTCAAACAAGCAAGATTTCTGGCTCTTACAGACCTGTAACTTCTCCTCTGTCCTCCACTCGTTACCTGTATTAATGGCACTTGTTTGAACTTGTTATCAGTATAAAAGACACCTGTCCACAACCTCAAACAGTCACACTCCAAACTCCACTATGGCCAAGACCAAAGAGCTGGCAAAGGACACCAGAAACAAAATTGTAGACCTGCACCAGCCTGGGAAGACTGAATCTGCAATAGGTAAGTAGCTTGGTTTGAAGAAATCAACTGTGGGAGCAATTATTAGGAAATGGAAGACATACAAGACCACTGATAATCTCCCTCGATCTGGGGCTCCATGCAAGATCTCACCCCGTGGGGTCAAAATGATCACAAGAACGGTGAGCAAAAATCCCAGAACCACACGGGGGGACCTAGTGAATGACCTGCAGAGAGCTGGGACCAAAGTAACAAAGCCTACCATCAGTAACACACTACGCCGCCAGGGACTCAAATCCTGCAGTGCCAGACGTGTCCCCCTGCTTAAGCCAGTACATGTCCGTCTGAAGTTTGCTAGAGAGCATTTGGATGATCCAGAAGAAGATTGGAAGAATGTCATATGGTCAGATGAAACCAAAATATAACTTTTTGGTAAAAACTCAATTCGTCGTGTTTGGAGGACAAAGAATGCTGAGTTGCATCCAAAGAACACCATACCTACTGTGAAGTATGGGGGTGGAAACATCATGCTTTGGGGCTGTTTTTCTGCAAAGGGACCAGGACGACTGATCCGTGTAAAGGAAAGAATGAATGGTCCAATGTATCGTGAGATTTTGAGTGAAAACCTCCTTCCATCAGCAAGGGCATTGAAGATGAAACATGGCTGGGTCTTTTAGCATGACAATGATCCCAAAACACACCGCCCGGGCAACGAAGGAGTGGCTTCGTAAGAAGCATTTCAAGGTCCTGGAGTGGCCTAGCCAGTCTCCAGATCTCAACCCCATAGACAATCTTTGGAGGGAGTTGAAAGTCCGTGTTGCCCAGCAACAGCACCAAAACATCACTGCTCTAGAGGAGATCTGCATGGAGGAATGGGACAAAATACCAGCAACAGTGTGTGAAAACCTTGTGAAGACTTACAGAAAACGTTTGACCTCTGTCATTGCCAACAAAGGGTATATAACAAAGTATTGAGATAAACTTTTGTTATTGACCAAATACTTATTTTCCACCATAATTTGCAAATAAATTCATAAAAAATCCTACAATGTGATTTTCTGGATTTTTTTTCAAATTTTGTCTGTCATAGTTGAAGTGTACCTATGATGAAAATTACAGGCCTCTCATCTTTTTAAGTGGGAGAACTTGCACAATTGGTGGCTGACTAAATACTTTTTTGCCCCACTGTAAATGGTGTCCATGTACCATGTAGGCTTTGATTCACTAGTGGACTACATCCCTGCCATTATAATTCCTGGGAAGGCACAGCTACGATCAGGGCCAGACTACCATATTTTGCCATGGTGCAGAGAGAAAGATTTGCAGTTTTATAATGCTATTCTACACTTTCTACATTTTGTCATGAGGCAGGGATTTTATAGCTCATCTCTCATGTTTTATAGCTCATCTCATGCTTTTGGTCACATTTTGCCATGAGGCTGAGAGAAAATGTTTTAAAGCTAATTTCCTACAATTCTACACATGTTGCTAACATATGCTATCTGTGCTGCTACTGCTAGTAGTGCTAACCCTGTTCTCGGCTAGCCCTCTGTGGTGTGCTACTAGTAGTGCTAACCATGTCCTGGGCTAGCCTCTGTCTGATTCATGCTAGTCACAATGATATTGAAGTCATCTCCAAGTGGAACCAGCAATGCTTCCGTTCGACATAGGCCTTTAACGCTATAGTTGTCATAATTAACCCACACGTGATTTATGGAACCGCTGCTGTCCCACCCAATTATATATTTAAACCCTGGATTGTCCATGATATGTTTTGGCAGAGGCTTTGAAGCCACCGGTCGGCCATATTGGCACTCCCAAGTAAGAGCAGTCCTCCATAGGAATTCATGGAATTCTATAGTATTTATATTAAATGTTTCAAGGACAAAATTACATGTACTTAAGTATTTTTTGTTGTAGTGGGGACAGTAACACTAGTACTCAAAAAAAATGATACTTTAAGGAAAAAATATATAAATTTGAAAAAACAAAATATGTTTAGCTCACATATTATATTTCAAAAGTATGCATTAAGGTGTCTGTAATAGAATACACTTCTCAAAACTCATGTAGACATTAATACATGTATTTCTATAGCTTCCAAAATATTTTTTACCATGGAGGAGGATTACCAAGATGGCTGCACGGGTGCTTCAATACAGCACCCCCTGTCAGTCATCCAGGGTATATACACAACCCTGCCTGTCTCTCATATTAATCTCTCCTCTCCAGATTGTCACTTTACATACAGCCGGGGAAAGGAGAAGTGGTGAGGAATTGTCATATTGGAGTAAGGATAAGGAGGGACACACTGGGTAAACTAGACTGATACCATGACCAATCAGTTGCGACTATGTAGGGTGACAATATACCCCCTCTTTTTATGTTGTACACCACTTGACCTGGTCATAGTGAGATTTAAACCATTGAGACTGTAGTGTGGGTAAACCCTATAGCCTAATCCTAATGAAGGGTGCTCTACCCTTTGCTTTAGTCTACATGCAAGTGCTTTCTCTGGTAGACACTTTGAAATAGAACACCATTGAGAAACAGGTGGACTGATAGGTCAATTCAATTATATCCCTTTTTAAATAATAGACCAATGACTGGCCAAGAAATCCAGCGGTTCGTAACTCACAGTGGGATCAATACTGTGGCTTTTCAGGTCATTATCTGTGGCAGTTTCCCTGGAGATGAAAGACACTGATAAAGACTGAAGACCTCTCTCCAGGGACGCTGTAAAGTGCACGGTGGAAACCGGTGAGGCTGCACCACAGGGCATTCAATAAACCCTTTCTCCCACAAAAATATGACAATACTCTAATGAATTAAATTAATCAATGGGAACAGACACACAGAGAGAGAGAAAGCAAGATAGTTCTGCCAGGGAATTAATATAAGCACATTCACAAAAGGAGACATGACCACACAAATGTACAGCTGTGCTGTAATAGACAAAAGTTCCATAGCAGACAAACAGAGACAGACAGGTAAACAGAGAGACGGGCAGTGTCCCAGGTGCGAACAAAACATCCCACAGAACACGCTGTTGTACTATTACAGGTGCACCCAAGCAGACACTCAATCTGCAACACCTGGCCATTGAAATACAAACTCGGCTTCTATATCCGGAATTTGAATTCCTGGTTTTATCTAATTCTGGTAATGTCAAACAGGCTTTTCCAACGAGGTAAAACACAGAACAGATATGGTCACTCCAAACTGGCAGAGATGCGTCTCATGATCATCATTCATACTGAGACTATGATCATATTGAAAGCAAATAACGTACTATATGCATGTTTCCTCTTTGGGCCTCATTTGCAACTGAATTCAATACTCATCTGGTGAGTGGAGCGGTCTTCATTGATCTGCAAATTGATTTTTTGGGATTATCACTTGGGAAAAGATAAGGTTCTGCTGCCGGTTTGTCTGCTGAATGTTTACCTCCCACCAGTGTCTTGTTCCCTTGTCCATGTAGTCTGCTTTCATTCATGGAAATGGCTTTTAATGTCTGCTATTTTCCTATCCTGTGGCTGTTAAATTTAAAGTGGAGAGGTTTTGGAGTGTTGAGTTTGGAGTGGTGTGTTGAGTTTGGAAGAGACTATAAAACAAAATACTATTTTAGCCTGTCAACCTTTCAAACAGACTGAAAAATAGGGCCATTTTATTAACTTGATGAGGTAAATTAACTGCCTATTTCTGCTCTGCCAAGATGGATAGATTCACCAGTATTTTGGAACCCACACTAGCAAACTCCCCAAAACTATAAAGAAACAGTAAGAGGGTTATCTTCAACTTTTTCTTTTGATTTTTGGGTAGAGTAGCTATCAAACGGACACTTTTACAAAAAAAAATATATTGTCCTTCAAGAAAATATAAACTCAAATAACCATGCTGATTCAACGCTTCAAGATTGCTTCAATCACGTGGACTGGAATATGTTCCGGATAGCCTCAGACAAAAAAATTGATGTATACGCTGATTCGGTGAGCGAGTTTATTAGCAAGTACATCAGTGATGTTGTACCCACGGTGACTATTAAAACCTTCCCCAATCAGAAACCGTGGATTGACAGCGGCATTCGTGCAAAACTGAAAGCGCGAACCACTGCTTTTAATCAGGGCAAGGTGACGGGAAACATAACCAAATAAATGATCGAACAAGCTAAGCGTCAGTATAGAGACAAAGTAGAGTCGCAATTCAACGGCTCAGACACGAGACGTATGTGGCAGGGTCTACAGTCAATCACGGATTACAAAAAGAAAACCAGCCCTGTCGCGGACACCGATGTCTTGCTCCCAGACAAACTAAACATCTTCTTTGCTTGCTTTGAGGACAATACAGTGCCACTGACACGGCCCGCTACCAAAACCTGCGGGCTCTCCTTCACCGCATCCAACGTGAGTAAAACATTTAAATGTGTTAACCCTCACAAGGCTGCAGGCCCAGACGGCATCCCCAGCAGCGTCCTTAGAGCATGCGCAGACCAGCTGCTGTTCCCAGTCTGCTGTTCCCACATGCTTCAAGAGGGCCACCATTGCTCCTGTTCCCAAGAAAGCTACGGTAACTGCTACGGTCATATGAAGTGCTTTGAGAGACTAGTCAAGAATCATATCACCTCCACCCTACCGCCATCCTACTAGACACACTCCAATTTGCTTACTGCCCCAATAGGTCCACAGATGACACAATCGCAATCACACTGCACACTGGCCTAACCCATCTGGACAAGAGGGATACCTATTTAAGAATAATGTTAATCGTTAAACAGCTTAGCATTTAACACCATAGTACCCTCCAAACTCATCATTAAGACCCTGGGTCTCGACCCCGCCCTGTGCAACTGGGTCCTGGACTTTCTGACGGGCCGCCCCCCAGGTGGTGAGGGTAGGAAACAACATCTCCACCCCGCTGATCCTTAACACTGGGGCCCCACAATGGTGCGTTTTCAGCGCTCTCCTGTACTCCCTGTTCACCCATGACTGTGTGGCCATGCACGCCTCCAACTCAATCATCAAGTTTGCAGACGACACTACAGTGGTAGGTTTGATTACCAAGAATGACGAGACGGCCTACGGGGGGGAGGTGAGGGCCCTCGGAGTGTGGTGGCAGGAAAATAATCTCACAGTCAACGTCAACAAAACAAAGGAGATGATCGTGGACTTCGGGAAACAGCAGAGGGAGCACCCCCCTATCCACATCAATGGGACAGTAGTGGAGAAGGTGGAAAGTTTAAAATTCCTCAGCGTACACATCACATACAAATTGAAATGGTCCACCCACACAAGCAGCGTGGTGAAAAAGGCGCAACAGCGCCTCTTCAACCTCAGGAGGCTGAAACTTTTACAGATGCACAATCGAGAGCATCCTGTCAGGCTATATCACCGCCTGGTACGGCAACTGCTCCACCCACAACCGTAAGCCTCTCCAGAAGGTAGTGAGGTTTGCACAACACATCACTGGGAGGCAAACTACCTGCCCTCCAGGACACCTACACCACCCAAATCAAATCAAATTTGATTTGTCACATACACATGGTTAGCAGATGTTAATGCGAGTGTAGCGAAATGCTTGTGCTTCTAGTTCCGACAATGCAGTAATAACCAATGCCACTATATATAATGTTTACCATGTGTATTACTCATCTCATAATTATATACTGTACTCTATACCATCTACTGCATCTTGCCTATGCCGTTCGGCCATCGCTCATCCATATATTTATATGTACATATTCTTATTCATTCCTTTACACTTGTGTGTATAAGATAGTTGTTGTGAAATTGTTAGATTACTTGTTAGATATTACTGCACGGTCGGAACTAGAAGCACAAGCATTTCGCTACACTCGCATTAACATCTGCTAACCATGTGTATGTGACCAATAACATTTGATTTGATTTGATGTTGACCTCAACTGGCCTGAATTCAAGTCTGAATTATGTATGAATGACATGCGTTTCTAATTTGCTAAATTTTCTGTTCAGTAATTGGACTGATGATCCATTTCATGCTTGATCAAATCTTCCTGCATGCAGCCATTGAGATCCAGTTCAGAACTCTGAGATGCAGTTCAACAAAAATTGTAGAACCTTTAGTGCAGTGGGCTAAATCAGGGTCACAAAGTAGTCTTAAACAAATCTACTTCGAAACAAAAATATATACCTCACACACATGGTTATGGGCTTAAAAAAAGAAGACACTTGTACCATGTCAGATATAGAATTGAAATGTATTCATTTTCGAGTTTGCATCCCAATATTACACTTTATAAACACTGAGTATACCAAACATTAGGAATACCTTCCTGAAATTGAGTTGCGCCCACCCTTCCAAATATTGATATACTCAGTGTACACAGAAGACTGAAATATAAACCGTTTGACATACACACCGGATTTTTAGCGTTGAAAAATAATGTATGTTTATTCATTATGAAAATATGAATATATTAATAACATTCCACCCATGAGGCCACTCGAGGGTGATATGGTCATTTGACTACAGGAAAGGGTTTTAAGTGGGGTCTTTCTGTGTCCTCACAGCGATGTCTAGTCCCCACAGGGATGTCTAGTCCCCTGAGTCTAACGTTCATACAAGGCTTCAAGTCTCCATCTATGGGTTGGACTGCATGTCTAGTCTGTGTACGGAAGTTGTTTTATCTGCAGTCCTGGGTGTAGGGAAGTTGTTTTATCTGCAGTCCTGGGTGTAGGGAAGTTGTTTTATCTGCAGTCCTGGGAAGTTTGGTTTTGGTATTGTAAATATTACAAATAGGTGTATGGGTTTGTTGTCGGTCTTTATGTCTATGTACAAGCATGTGGAAATGAATTTCCTCTTTGGAAGACAAAAAATATATAATCTAAACACACACACACACAGTCAAACAAACAGAAACTGAGACCGGATCAACCCTGGGCTGGAGAAAACCCTCCTACAGAGAGAGACAGAAAAAGGTTGGTTTGTGTGAGCATGGAGGGCAGGGGAGGGGTGTGTGTGTGTCTGTGGATGAAGAGAAACACTCCAGGGCAAACTGAATACAACAGATGAAGAGAAGACAACCTTAGTAAGCCTTTGTGTGCATTACTGCTATGTATGTCAGATGGAATCAGTGCAGTGCTCCAAGATCTGACAGTAAAATGTGAGTCATCATCTCTAATTGTGCTGCTCATGATGAGAACTGTAGAGGACTCCTGAGCAGAGGAGAATGGTGAAGGGAGGACGGCTCATAACAATGGCTGTAATGGACCGAAATGAATAATATCAAACAAATGGAAAACTAAAATCAGCAAAAAAAAGAAACATCTCTTTTTCAGGACCCTGTCTTTCAAAGATAATTCGTAAAAATCCATATAACTTCACAGATCTTCATTGTAAACGGTTTAAACACTGTTTCCAATGCTTGTTCAATGAACCATAAACAGTTAATGAACATGCACCTGTGGAACGGTCGTTAAGACACTAACAGCTTACAGACGGTAGGCAATTAAGGTCACAGTTACAAAAACGTAGGACACAAGAGGCCTTTCTACTGACTCTGAAAAACACCAGGGTCCCTGCTCAACTGTGTGAACGTGCATTAGGCATGCTGCAAGGAGGCATGAGGACTGCAGATGTGGCCAGGGCAATAAATTGCAATGTCCGTACTGTAAGACGCCTAAGACAATGCCACAGGGAGACAGGACGGACAGCTGATCGTCCTCGCAGTGGCAGACCACGTGTAACAACACCTGCACAGGATCGGTACACCTGTGGGACAGGTACAGGATGGCAACAACAACTGCCCGAGTTACACCAGGAACGCACAATCCCTCCATCAGTGCTCAGATTGTCCGCAATAGGCTGAAAGAGACTTGACTGATGGCTTGTAGGCCTGTTGTAAGACAGGTCCTCACTAGACATCACTGGCAACCACGTTGCCTATGGGCACAAACTCATCATTGCTGGACCAGACAGGACTGGCAAAAAGTGCTCTTCACTGACGAGTCACGGTTTTTTCTCACCAGGGGTGATGGTCGGATTCGCATTTATCGTCGAAGGAATGAGGCCTGATTTGGAGGTGGAGGATCCGTCATGGTCTGGGGTGGTGTGTCACAGCATCATCGGACTGAGCTTGTTGTCATTGCAGGCAATCTCAACGCTGTGCTTACAGGGAAGACATCCTCCTCCCTCATGTGGTACCCTTCCTGCAGGCTCACACAGAACCCAAACCGGCAATCATATGCCATCGTGCATAAATGTATTTTGTCCCACACCCACACCAAACGCGATCACGACACGCAGGTTAAAATATCAAAACAAACTCTGAACCAATTATATTAATTTGGGGATAGGTCGAAAAGCATTACACATTTATCGCAATTTAGCTAGCTAGCTTGCACTTGCTAGCTAATTTGTTCTATTTAGCTAGCTTGCTGATGCTATCTAATTTGTCCTGGGATATAAACATTGAGTTGTTATTTTACCTGTAATGCACAAGGTCCTCTACTTAATTAATCCACACGTAAAATGGTCAACCGAATCATTTCTAGTCATCTCTCCTCCTCTCCATGTTCATACAAATATTTACACATGTTAAGTTTGCTGAAAACAAACGCAGTTGACAGTGAGAGGACGTTTCTTTTTTTTGCTGAGTTTATTACTATGAGCCCGTCAACCCCACTTAAAGTGCAAATGGCCACCACTGCTCCTCAGTCGTAGTGTGGTTATAAGAAGTAGACCAAGATGCAGCGTGGTATGTTTCCATCCTTTATTTTGGAAATGAAAACTTCAAAGAACAAAACGAACAAACGAAACGTGACGCTAAACTAAATGCTCACAGGCAACAATACATAGACAAGATCCCACAAAGCACAATGGGAAAATGGCTACCTAAATATGATCCCCAATCAGAGACAACGATAAACAGCTGCCTCTGATTGGGAACCATATCAGGCCACCATAGAAATACAATTCCCCTAGGTAACACACCCTAAATCACTTCCCGACCCAACCAACATAGAGAATAAACAGCTCTCTATGGTCAGGGAGTGACAAAATAAAATGTTATTGGTCACATACACGTGTTTAGCAGATGTTATTGCGGGTGTAGCGAAACATGTGTTTCTAGCTCCGACAGTAATACCTAACAATTATGGGCTTAGCAATTTCACAACATACACCCAGTCTAAGTAAAGGAATGGAATTAAGAATATATAAATATATGGATGAGCAATATCAGATAGAAGCAGTTTTTCAGTCTCTCAGTCCCAGCTTTGATGCACCTGAACTCGCCTTCTGGATGATAGCGACAGGAAAAGGCAGTGGCTTGAGTGATTGTCATCCCTCATGATCTTTTTGGCCTTCCTGTGACATCGGGTGCTGTAGGTGTCCTGGAGGGCAGGTATTTTGCGTTGGGCAGACTTCACCATTCTCTCTTGAGAGCCCTGCGGTTGTGGCCGGTGCAGTTGCCATACCAGGCAGTGATACAGCCTGACAGGATGCTCTCAATTGTGCATCTGTAAAAGTTTAAGGGTTTTAGGTGACAAGCCAAATGTATTCAGCCTCCTGACATGGAAGAGGCTGAAGAACACTCTCTGTCTGTGTGGACCATTTCAGTTTGTCAGTGATGTGTACGCCTCGGAACTTGAAACTTTCCACCTTCTCCACTGCGTTCCCGTCGATGTGGATAGGGGTGTGCTCCCTCTGCTTTTTCCTGTCCACGATCGTCTCCTTTGTTTTGTTGACGTTGAGTGAGAGGTTATTTTCCTGCCACCACCCAAAGCACTCACCTCCTCCCTGTAGGCTGTCTCGTCGTTGTTGGTACTCAAGCCTACTACTGTTGTGTCGTCTGCAAGCTTGATGATTGAGTTGGAGGCGTGCTTGGCCATGCAGTCGTGGGTAAACAGGGAGTACAGGAGGGGGCTGAGCACGCACCCTTGTGAGGCCCCAGTGTTGAGGATCAGCGAAGTGGCAGTGTTGTTTCATACCTTCACCACCTGGGGGCGACCCATCAGGAAGTTCAGGACCCAGTTAACCTCTTTGATCTCTAGGGGCGCTATTTCATTTTTGGATAAAAAACGTTCCCGTTTTAAGCGCAATATTTTGTCACGAAAAGATGCTCGACTATGCATATTCTTGACAGTTTTTGAAAGAAAACACTCTGAAGTTTCAGAATCTGCAAAGATATTGTCTGTAAGTGCCCCAGAACTCATTCTACAGGCGAAACCAAGATGATGCGTCAACCAGGAAATGAGCAGAATCTCTGAAGCTCTGTTTTCCATTGTCTCCTTATATGGCTGTGATTGCGCAAGGAATGAGCCTACACTTTCTGTCGTTCCCCAAGGTGTTAGCAGCATTGTGACGTATTTGTAGGCATATCATTGGAAGATTGACCATAAGAGACTACATTTTCCAAGTGTCCGCCTGGTGTCCCTGCGTCGAAATTGGAGCGTAAAGCCAGGTGCAATTATTTTTCCATTTGAGAGCAAGGAGAAATCAGGCTTCCACAAAGGATATATCATTGAAGAGATATGTGGAAAAACACCTTGAGGATTGATTCTAAACCACGTTTGCCATGTTTCAGTCGATATTATGGAGTTAATTTGGAAAAAAGTTCGCGTTTTGAGGGCTGAATTTTTTTTATATATATTTTTTTTTTTTTGGTAGCCAAATGTGATGTACAAAACAGAGCTATTTCTAATACACAAAGAATCTTTTTGGAAAAACTGAGCATCTGCTATCTAACTGAGAGTCTCCTCATTGAAAACATCAGAAGTTCTTCAAAGGTAAGTTATTTTATTTGAAGGCTTTACTTGTTTTTGTGATAGTTGCCTGCTAAATGCTAACGCTAATGCTAACGCTAAATGCTACGCTAGCTAGCTACTGTTACACAAATTATTGTTTTCCTATGGTTGAAAAGCATATTTTGAAAATCTGAGATGACAGTGTTGTTAACAAAAGGCTAAGCTTGAGAGATAGCATATTTATTTCATTTCATTTGCGATTTTCATGAATAGTTAACGTTGCGTTATGGTAATGAGCTTAGGTCTATAAATAGAATCCCGGATCCGGGTTTGGTCGTCGCAACAGGTTAAACAGGGTGGGTTTCAGACCCAGGGCCTCGAGCTGAATGATGAGCTTGGAGGGTACAATGGCTTTGAATTCTGAGCTATAGTCAATGAACAGCATTCTTACACAGGTAATCCTCTTGTGCAGATGGGATAGGGCCGAGTGCAGGGTGTTGGCGATTGCATTGTCTGTGGACCTATTGGGGCGGTAAGCAAATTGAAGTGAGTCTAGGGTGACAGGTAAGGTATGATCCTTGGCTCGTCTCTCAAAGCACTTCATGATGGCAGAAGTGAGTGCTACAGGCCATAGCCATTTAGTTCAGTTACCTTTGCTTTCTTGGGTACAGGAACAATGGTGGCCCTCTTGAAGCAATGTAACGCAGTGGTGTTCGCTCTCTCCTCACCCCCCTCTGCTTGTTCTCCCTGTTCTTTATGTTTTTCAGAGGGATTTCCATGTGTCCTCAGAGCAGAAAACCTTCCCTTTCTTCCTTGTCGTAAATTCATTCGGACACACAGATTGCGATCAGAGCAGGGGAGACATCCGAGAAGCGGAAGAGGTGCACACTCGGATGTTGGGATGTGTGGGTAACACAGTGAGTACTGTTGATACTGTGGGCTTAAACTGTCTGGAGTTGGCCTGACATGCTCAGTCAGACAGAAGGGAAAGGCTCAAATGGGACAGGAAGGGAAAGGGGATACCTAGTCAGTACAACTGAATGTATTCAACTGACATGTGTCTTCCGCATTTAACCCAACCCCTCTGAATCAGGGACAAGCTATCCTTCGTTACCCTCAGTATCCTTCACCAGATGTTGAGCAGACCTGGGAGGAGGCGGGAGTCAGGAAGAGACAAGGGAATATTGCAATCTATCAGAGATGAGAGCTACACGCATCCATTTCTTGAGCATTTGTCGCCCAAACTTGCACAAATGTGTTATTCTCTGACTCATGGTGCCCAGAGACTTTCAGGCTCTGAAGATCAGTCATTCACTGGCTAGCAGCAGAGAGGGTCCCCAGGGTACGGAGGCTGTCAGTCATGACTCTTAATGTAACTAACTGCAAATTTGTTTCCTTTTTTATAAATGGGTGTAATAAACCTTCATTCCACATTACAGGGAAACATCCAGTTACCAGTATTAAGTTAATAAATCATTTAAGCAGTTGCGTCCACCAGTTTAGGGCTGCTCAGTTTCACCATTTCATTACTGATGTTCTCTGGTCTGCATTCCTTCTTTATTTTTAAAGTTAGGATTTTATCTTCAATTTCATTCATTGTGATTGAGAAGTCTAGAGGATTCTGGTTGGGCTTAATGTTTCTCACTCACTCACTCACTCACTCACTGACTGACTGACTGACTGACTGACTGCCCCAGCCTGTTCATCAGTCACCCTGCCTCTGTTTCCAGCTGATGTGGGCCATTTGAATTATTTATGAGTCAAGAAGGAGGAGGGCCCTCCTGTATACAGGACACACAATCACACACCTTATTATAAACCTATAGTAAGCTGCATTTGGAATGGTCCCCCTGTGGTTGACTGAATTTGGTCTATCCTGGACTAAAGTGGACATAAGAGCCTGTACAGTTTTTTGCTTGCAACACTAGCAACTCACTCTCCACAACTGTATGTCATCAAACACATCATTCACATATTCACGCTTTGTTGGTGACATCTTTCCGTGAAGTCAACACTCACCTCACAGACAAACTGTTATTTTTCAAGGGCTGTCATACTGACTGGTTTCCTGTGCTGGGAAAATGGGTGAAAAGTGGCTGATATGCATGGGCCTTTGAGAGAGCAGCGCTTGGCTCGATCCAAATGGGAGTTCCCATGGATTGCATCAGTAATGAAATGGTGAAACTGAGCAGCCCTAAACTGGTGGACGCAACTGCTTAAATTATTTATTAACTTAATACTGGTAACTGGATGTTTCCCTGTAATGTGGAATGAAGGTTTATTACACCCATTTACCAAAAAGGAAACAAATTTGACCCCAATAACTACAGACTGTGCAGTAATCTGGGGAAAATATTTAACAGCATCATGAATACCAGAATTCTCACCTTCCTAAAGAAGCACAATTCCCTGAATAAATGTCAAATTGTCTTCCTCCCCAAACATCGCACCTCAGATCACATTTACTTCCTCCACACTCTCATGAATCTAAAAATAAAAAGGAACACAATAAACAAGAACAAAGATGGACACTAACAGTACATTTAGAAAAACATTCAACCGTGATCTTTCAGAAGAAAGTCATTTCACAGGGAAACCACTACCAGTTACCAACAGCAGAACTACACTAAAGCACAATACCAGCTATAATGACCTGGCCTGGAGATAAACTAACCTGGGAGTTTCAGCTTGACTACAAAGGCACTGCATGGAAAAACCAGAAGAGCGTGTTATGCTATCAAATACAAATTCAGTAATACAAATATCCCTATTATTTTGTCATTCTGAACTCAATACTACTGTATGGTAGCAAAGTACGTGGACCCATCTCTGATCCTGACTTCAGCAAATGGAAAAAGGTCCCCATTGGAACATTTCTGTTAGAATTTATCAAAAGTATTTTAGGTGTATTTTAAAACTAAACTTGATCGTTGTCATTGGCAGGATATCTAAGACTCCAAGACGTAAAAGGAAGAAAAACCCTCTGAGAATACTGACTGAGCGACCACAGTCTGGAAATTGAAAGAGGAAGACACCTTAAATCTTGGCTGCAAAGAGATCAGAGAAAATGGAGGTATTGTGATTTACAGGAGCTAGAAACAGAGATGCACTTTCCTATGTTCCTGCCCAAAATATGACAACATAGGGGAAACACTACACAGAATTAGAAAATGATATACCAAACATTAGACAAATCCCTGATGTGCATAAACTCCCCAACCTGCTTGGAGAGGAGGAGCAACTGCTAACCTGATGTGCATAAACTCCCCAACCTGCTTGGAGAGGAGGAGCAACTGCTAACCTGATGTGCATAAACTCCCCAACCTGCTTGGAGAGGAGGAGCAACTGCTAACCTGATGTGCATAAACTCCCCAACCTGCTTGGAGAAGAGGAGCAACTGCTAAGCTGCTGTGCATAAACTCCCCAACATGCTTGGAGAGGAGGAGCAACTGCTAAGCTGATGTGCATAAACTCCCCAACCTGCTTGGAGAGGAGGAGCAACTGCTAAGCTGATGTGCATAAACTCCCCAACCTGCTTGGAGAGGAGGAGCAACTGCTAAGCTGATGTGCATAAACTCCCCAACCTGCTTGGAGAGGAGGAGCAACTGCTAAGCTGATGTGCATAAACTCCCCAACCTGCTTGGAGAGGAGGAGCAACTGCTAAGCTGATGTGCATAAACTCCCCAACCTGCTTGGAGAGGAGGAGCAACTGCTAACCTGATGTGCATAAACTCCCCAACCTGCTTGGAGAGGAGGAGCAACTGCTAAGCTGATGTGCATAAACTCCCCAACCTGCTTGGAGAGGAGGAGCAACTGCTAACCTGATGTGCATAAACTCCCCAACCTGCTTGGAGAGGAGGAGCAACTGCTAAGCTGATGTGCATAAACTCCCCAACCTGCTTGGAGAGGAGGAGCAACTGCTAAGCTGATGTGCATAAACTCCCCAACCTGCTTGGAGAGGAGGAGTAACTGCTAACCTGATGTGCATAAACTCCCCAACCTGCTTTGAGAGGAGGAGCAACTGCTAACCTGATGTGCATAAACTCCCCAACCTGCTTGGAGAGGAGGAGCAACTGCTAAGCTGATGTGCATAAACTCCCCAACCTGCTTGGAGAGGAGGAGTAACTGCTAACCTGATGTGCATAAACTCCCCAACCTGCTTTGAGAGGAGGAGCAACTGCTAACCTAATGTGCATAAACTCCCCAACCTGCTTGGAGAGGAGGAGCAACTGCTAAGCTGATGTGCATAAACTCCCCAACCTGCTTGGAGAGGAGGAGTAACTGCTAACCTGATGTGCATAAACTCCCCAACCTGCTTGGAGAGGAGGAGCAACTGCTAACCTGATGTGCATAAACTCCCCAACCTGCTTGGAGAGGAGGAGCAACTGCTAACCTGATGTGCATAAACTCCCCAACCTGCTTGGAGAGGAGGAGCAACTGCTAACCTGATGTGCATAAACTCCCCAACCTGCTTGGAGAGGAGGAGCAACTGCTAAGCTGGCAGCTACATTTGTCACCCTGTGACACACACAGAGACGGGATAGACTTTGTCACCCTGTGACACACACAGAGACGGGATAGACTTTGTCACCCTGTGACACACACAGAGACGGGATAGACTTTGTCACCCTGTGACACACACAGAGACGGGATAGACTTTGTCACCCTGTGACACACACAGAGACGGGATAGACTTTGTCACCCTGTGACACACACAGAGACGGGATAGACTTTGTCACCCTGTGACACACACAGAGACGGGATAGACTTTGTCACCCTGTGACACACACACAGAGACGGGATAGACTTTGTCACCCTGTGACACACACAGAGACGGGATAGACTTTGTCACCCTGTGACACACACAGAGACGGGATAGACTTTGTCACCCTGTGACACACACAGAGACGGGATAGACTTTGTCACCCTGTGACACACACAGAGACGGGATAGACTTTGTCACCCTGTGACACACACAGAGACGGGATAGACTTTGTCACCCTGTGACACACACAGAGACGGGATAGACTTTGTCACCCTGTGACACACACAGAGACGAGATAGACTTTGTCACCCTGTGACACACACAGAGACGGGATAGACTTTGTCACCCTGTGACACACACAGAGACGGGATAGACTTTGTCACCCTGTGACACACACAGAGACGGGATAGACTTTGTCACCCTGTGACACACACAGAGACGGGATAGACTTTGTCACCCTGTGACACACACAGAGACGGGATAGACTTTGTCACCCTGTGACACACACAGAGACGGGATAGACTTTGTCACCCTGTGACACACACAGAGACGGGATAGACTTTGTCACCCTGTGACACACACAGAGACGGGATAGACTTTGTCACCCTGTGACACACACAGAGACGGGATAGACTTTGTCACCCTGTGACACACACAGAGACGGGATAGACTTTGTCACCCTGTGACACACACAGAGACGGGATAGACTTTGTCACCCTGTGACACACACAGAGACGGGATAGACTTTGTCACCCTGTGACACACACAGAGACGGGATAGACTTTGTCACCCTGTGACACACACAGAGACGGGATAGACGTTGTCACCCTGTGACACACACAGAGACGGGATAGACGTTGTCACCCTGTGACACACACAGAGACGGGATAGACTTTGTCACCCTGTGACACACACAGAGACGGGATAGACTTTGTCACCCTGTGACACACACAGAGACGGGATAGACTTTGTCACCCTGTGACACACACAGAGACGGGATAGACTTTGTCACCCTGTGACACACACAGAGACGGGATAGACTTTGTCACCCTGTGACACACACAGAGACGGGATAGACTTTGTCACCCTGTGACACACACAGAGACGGGATAGACTTTGTCACCCTGTGACACACACAGAGACGGGATAGACTTTGTCACCCTGTGACACACACAGAGACGGGATAGACTTTGTCACCGTGTGACACACACAGAGACGGGATAGACTTTGTCACCCTGTGACACACACAGAGACGGGATAGACTTTGCGGTTGTTAGTGTTTTTGTTTTGTTTCATTGTGTTATGTTTCTCTTTTATTTTCTTATTGAATCATTTTTACTAATTTCATTTCTATACATACTTAAGACACAACACCTCATGTATGCACTCTAAATACACATGAAATAATACATCAAATAACATGTAATACACTCACACACTTATCCATACACTCCTATATGCATGAATGTGTATGTGTGCATGCACAGAGACACACACACAGCTATGTCTTACTATACTTGTGATCAACAATTGATTCTCATTCAAAATCCTATTTTGCCTAACCCTAAACCTAACCACAACACCTAACCCTAATCTTCACCCTAACTCTAACACCTAAACCTAAAATGGGCCTTTTCACAAGTGAGGACCGGCAAAATGTCCTCACTTCGCTTAATTTTCATTGGTTTACTATTCTTGTGAGGACTTGACACCTACCTGCCCACCTACATTCCATAGACGAGCTCATTGTGCCTGTTCAATGTTGTTACACATATGCACAATCTCATTTTTTATCTGAATCTGAGAGAGAGCTATAAAGTGGAGAGTCAGAGAGAAATTGAGAAAGAGAGAGACAGGGAGAGGAGAGAGGAGAGAGATGAGGGGATTTAATCCTCCCAGAATGAAGACTGAGCTCAGAGACAGAGAGGATGGAGACAGAGATAGAGAGTGAGAAAGTGTGAGAGTGAGGGAGATTAAAGGATATAATCCTGCCAGACAGAAGAGCTTCAGGGCTCCAAACTGAGCTCAGAGACAGAGAGGATGGAGACAGAGACAGAGGGGATGGAGACAGAGACAGAGGGGATGGAGACAGAGACAGAGAGGATAGAGACAGCTGTGTACAGATATCCTCTGAACTGAGAACATCAGATGGGGACCAACACATCTCCGGGACAGCTTTCAGCCCGTGGCTGAAGTGACTGGTTGTAGTGACTGCAGTGCTCAGTATGGCAGAGGAAAAGGCCTAGACCAGGCGTCCACAGATCTGGTTGTTGAAAGCCACACCCACAGTCCTGCTGGTGACTGATTTCTACCTAGGAAAGCAGGTGTGTACACTCTCCAGACAAACTGAAACATCAGGTGTCAATGTCACCAAAACCAGAACACAAGAGTCTGAGGTGTGACGCTGTTCAAGCTCTATATCCGAACAAAGCAGAGCCACAGTCATTCTCACATGGGCTCGACTTTCATGTGTCTTGGACTGGCCATTCATCAAGTGGACACCAGTAGAGCTGGGGTAAAGTGGACGGGCTCAGAACCTGAAGTCAACAGATGAACATATCTGGGAATCTAGTTGATCCATTTCAATATGAAGAGGCCCTGTTGAAACACTTACCACCCTGACAAGAAGTGATGTCAATGTCATGCCTAGTGGTTATGGAAAATGACACATGCTGATTATGACTAATAATGAGCAAATGCATCTGTCAGTTCTCCTGTAGTTTGTCAGTCTGCCCATTTCACATGTTCAAGTAGATGATATGGGGTACAAAGAATAGATTTGACAATTTTCTGCTACATCAACAACCCATTCAGTCTAGTTGACACATTCACTGACACATTTTTCATGCCTCTGAATGCATTTGTGAGGTGTGCAAAGATACGCAAAGAAATGGGACTCCTAGGAATCTGAATGTTTAATTATACACCTAGCAGATCTTCATTATACAAACAGAACACAATATCATAATGAGCCCTTCATATAGACCTGTAAAGATGATCAATGACACTCAACTCATTTAATTTAGAAAGTGTTAGCTCAATCCTGAGCTCGGAGAATCATTTAAAAAACTTGAAATGTTGCAGACCGCGCGCGCACACACACACACACACACACACACACACACACACCAGCATTTTGGGTCCCTGCACAGCAAGGCCAAAGGCCCACAATGTTCTATTTAGTCTTTAAGGAATTGAATGTTCTGAGAGATATGAGGAAACAAAGGTTTAATAGAGGCTGAAAAATCTCAACATTCAGCCAAAACCTAACCCTACAAAAAGCACTGTTGGGAGATTTGAAAAGCCACAGTCAGTCAATTAACAATATAATAATACAATTGGCAAAAATATTAATCTTTCATTTACAATCTTTGGGTACTATGAGATTAGAACGGTTCAGAACTCATGTAAGACATCACAGCACAGTTGAAATATATATGGCACATGGAAACCAAGAAAGGGTGGTCTACTGAGATAGGTGGAATGGACAGAGTAACTGAGGGCTGGGATTAAAATCTCATGATCTCTAACAGTTATGATCGAAAACACCATACATCATGTACCTGTATACATGAGTACCTTTTAATGTGTGTTGTTTATATCAAACTATATTTATGTCATTTAATACTGTATATAAAAATACTATGTCTGTAAAATATATGAACAATGTACACTAAGCAGACAAAACAAAGTACACCTGCTCTTTCCATGCCAGACTGACCAGGTGACTCCAGTGGAAGTTATGATCCCTTATTGATGTCACCTGTTAAATCCACTTCAAGCAGTGTAGATGAAGGGGAAGAGACAGGTTAAAGAAGGAAAACTAAGCCTTGAGACAATTGAGATATGGATTGTGTATGTGTGCCATTCGGAATTAAGTGCCTTTGAACAAGGTATGGTAGTAGATGCCAGGCGCACCGGTTTGTGTCAAGAACTGCAACGCTACGGGTTTTTCCACGCTCAACAGTTTCCCATGTGTGGTCCACAACCCAAAAGACATCCACCCAACTTGATACAACTGTGGGAAGCATTGTAGTCAACATGGGCCAGCTTCCCTGTGGAACACTTTCGACACCTTTTAGAGTCCATGCCCAACGAATTGAGCCTGTTCTGAGGGCAAAGGGTGGGGTGCAACTCAATATTAGGAAGGTGTTCCAAATGTGTGTTATACTCAGTGTATACTGTATGTAACAAAATAGCTGTAAAAAACTCAAGTGTAAAACAAAGTTACTTCTTTCCTCTCTATAGATGGGTGTGGGTTGGATGGGTCAATATGTTGAATTTATTTTAAGTATAATAACTATGGAGAGAGAGTTCCATGTAGCTGAAACCAGATTTGAAGTTGGCAAGGCAGCGGGGTTTGGGTAGGTATTGATGAGGATGCTTAAGAAAGCCAACCTCTTCAGGAATGGAGGAAGCTGGTTGATGGCATGTTGAAGTTGGCAAGCCAGCGGGGTTTGAGTAGGTATTGATGAGGATGCTTAAGAAAGCCAACCTCTTCAGGAATGGAGGAAGCTGGTTGATGGCATGTTGAAGTTGGCAAGCCAGCGGGGTTTGAGTAGGTATTGATGAGGATGCTTAAGAAAGCCAACCTCTTCAGGAATGGAGGAAGCTGGTTGATGGCATGTTGAAGTTGGCAAGCCAGCGGGGTTTGAGTAGGTATTGATGAGGATGCTTAAGAAAGCCAACCTCTTCAGGAATGGAGGAAGCTGGTTGATGGCATGTTGAAGTTGGCAAGCCAGCGGGGTTTGAGTAGGTATTGATGAGGATGCTTAAGAAAGCCAACCTCTTCAGGAATGGAGGAAGCTGGTTGATGGCATGTTGAAGTTGGCAAGCCAGCGGGGTTCGTGGAGTTTACTTTTTATTTGAATGTTTTATTGAGCCTGTCATAACATTTAGTTTAGTGTCCTGGTTCAGCTCCCTCATATGGGCAAGTCAGAATACCCTAGAGAGTTGTGCAGGTCAGTGGTAAAATTGTAGGGAGAAACCAAAATAAACTCTGAGACATGCAAGAGGGGTAAAGGAATAATCATTTTTTTAAACTAGCCCAGACTGAACCACCAATATGTAATACCGCCATTATGATGCAGACTCTGGTCTTTCCCTTACAAAAAAACAAACACATTATTTCACATGTGGAAAATCACATTACATGAAGTTTCACTTGTGAAACCATGTGAAAACATGTTTTTGGAACACTTCACATGTGATCACGTTTTCACATGTGTAGTTTCATGTTATCACATGTTGCTTTTTGTGTTTTAGAAGAAATTCACAGTTTAGGGTTAGGGTTATACCTCTTAAAATCAAGAAAGCCATTAACAGTTTTGTACCGGCATCAGTACAGCTTTAAAATAGTCTTTTTTGGTGTGATTTGTGTTTATCTTGTATAGTACGGCTCTAATAGACACTTATCTTGTATATACTGTGTAAGCATTTGTATCTGTCATGTGTGAATGTTGCTGTTTATATGTTTACTATACAATTTGATCTTATCCGACTTGCCATATGTCACGACTTCGGACGAACTTGGTCCCTCTCCTCGTTCGTTCAGCGATCGACGGCTTTCTAGTCACCACCGATCCATGTTTCATTTTCGTTTTGTTTTGTCTTTATTATACACACCTGGTTTCTATCCCATTAATTAATGTTCCTTATTTAACCCTCTGGCTTCCCTCTCTATTTTGTGCGTTATTGTTTGTCATCGGCCTTCCATTTCACTTGTCTCCTCGCGTTTCTTATTTTTTTTGAAGAAGGATGGAGGTTTGCGCCCGTGTATTGACTATCGAGGTTTAAATCAGATCACTGTAAAATACAGTTACCCACTACCTCTCATAGCCAGTATGACAGAGTCATTGCACGGGGCGCGCTTCTTCACAAAATTGGACCTCAGGAGCGCTTACAACCTGGTGCGTATCAAGGGGGGATGAGTGGAAGACAGCATTTAGCACCACTTCTGGGCATTATGAGTATCTCGTCATGTCGTACGAGTTAATGAATGCTCCATCAGTCTTCCAATCCTTTGTAAATTTGATTTTCAGAGACCTGCACGGGCTGGGTGTAGTGGTGTATATAGATGACATTCTAATATACTCCGCTACACGCGCCGAGCATGTGTCTCTGGTGCGCAAGGTGCTTGGTCGACTGTTGGAGCATGACCTGTAAGTCAAGGCTGAGAAATGTCTGTTCTTCCAACAGTCCGTCTCCTTCCTAGGGTACCGCTTTTCCGAGTCAGGGGTAGAGATGGAGAATGACCGCATTTCAGCCGTGCGTAATTGGCCGACTCCAACCACGGTAAAGGAGGTGCAGCGGTTCTTAGTGTTTGCCAACTGCTACCGGAGGGGTTTCGGTCAGGTAGCTGCTCACATTACCACTCCTCCGGGGACAGGGCTTTTAGTCAACTGAAGTTTGCATTTATAGTTGAGGTGGATGCGTCTGAGGCTGGGGCTGGCATAGGGGCTGTGCTATCTCAGCGCTCGGCTACTCCACTAAGGCTCCGCCCCTTCGCTTCCTTTTCGAAGAGGTGAAACTATGATGTGGGGTACCGGGAGCTGTTGGCTGTTGTCAGGGCTTTGAAGGCATGGAGACATTGGCTTGAGGGGGCTAAACACCCTTTCCTCATTTGGACTGACCACCGAAATCTGGAGTACATTTATTTTACCTTTATTTAACTAGGCAAGTCAGTTAAGAACAAATTCTTATTTTCAATGACAGCCTAGGAACAGTGGGTTAACTGCCTGTTCGGGGGCAGAACGACAGATTTGTAACTTGTCAGCTCGGGGATTTGAACTTGCAACCTTCTGGTTACTAGTCCAACGCTCTAACCACTAGGCTACCCTGCCGCCCCATTCGGGCAGCTAGGAGACTGAACCCTCGCCAGGCGAGGTGGGCCATGTTTTTCACCCGCTTTGTTTTCACTCTATCCTACAGACCAGGTTCCCAAAACATGAAGGCAGATGCACTGTCCCGGATGTATGACTCGGAGGAGCGGTCCACGGATCCCACTCCCATAATTCCAGCTTCTTGCCTGGAGGCACCGGTGGTATGGGAGGTGGATGCGGACATCGAGCGGGAGTCACGTGCAGAGCCCACTCCCACACAGTGTCCAGTTGGGCGTCTGTACGTTCCGTTTGATGTCCACGAACACTTGATCTGTTGGGCCCACGCGTCACCCTCCTCTGGTCATCCTGTCATCGGTCAGACAGTGCGCTGTCTTGCTGGAAAATACTGGTGGCCCACATTAGCTAAGGATGTGAGGGTTTATGTTTCCTCCTGCTCGGTGTGCGCACAGTGCAAGGCACCTAGACACCTGCCCAGAGGGAAATTACAGCCCCTTCCCGTTCCACAACGACCATGGTCACACCTTTCGGTGGATTTTGTGACGAATCTTCCCCCGTCATGGGGTAATACCACGATCTTGGTCGTTTTGGATCGGTTTTCTAAGTCCTGCCATCTCCTTCCTTTTCCCGGTCTCCCTATGGCTCTATAGACTGCCGAGGCCCTGTTCACCCACGTATTCCGGCACTATGGGGTGCCTGAAGATATAGTTTCTGATTGGGGTCCCCAATTCACGTCTGGAGGGCGTTAATGGAACGCCTGGGGGTCTCGGTCAGCCTCACCTCAGGTGTTCACCCCGAGAGTAATGGGCAGGTGGAGAGAGTCAACCAGGATGTGGGTAGGCTTCTGCGGTCATATTGCCAGGTCCGGCCGGGGGAGTGGTCGCTTTTTATCCCTTGGGCGGAGATGGCCCAAATCTCCCTTTGCCATTCTACTAACCTATCCCCTTTTCAGTGTGTGCTGGGTTATCAGCCGGTCGTGGCACCGTGGCATCAGAGCCAGATCGAGGCTCCTGCGGTGGATGAATGGTTTCGGCACTCAGAGGCGACATGGGACGCTGCTCATGTGCGTCTACAATGGGCCATCAGGTGGCAGAAGGCGAGTGCCGACCGCCACCGCAGTGAGGTCCTGGTGTATGCACCGGGGAAACGGGTCTGGCTTTCGACCCGAAACCTACCCCTTCTCCTGCCCTGCCGGAAGCTGGGTTCGCAGTTTGTGGGGCCATTTAAAGTCCTGAGGAGATTGAACGAGGTTTGTTATAGGTTACAACTCCCTCCTAATTACCGTATTAACCCCTCGTTCCATGTGTCTCTCCTCAGGCCGGTGGTGGCTTGTCCGCTCCAGCAGTCTGAGGTGCGGGAGGTTCCTCCACCCCCTATGGACATCGAGGGGGCCCCGGCGTATACTGTGCGAGCCATCATGGACTCAAGACGTCGGGTGAGGGGCGCCTCGTCGTCGGCGTGCTGCTGGAGCTGCGCATCAAGGGGGGGGTACTGTCACGACTTCCACCGAAGTTGGTGCCTCTCCTTGTTTGGGCGGCGTTCGGCGGTCGACGTCACCGGCTTTCTAGCTGCCACTGATCAAAGTTTTCCATTTGTTTTGTCTTGATTGTACACACCTGGTTTCCATTACGTTAATATTTATTCCCTATTTAACCCTCTGGTTCCCACATGGTTTTGTACGCGTTTGTTCTTTGTTAAGTGGTCGCTCTTTTGTGTCGAGCTGGAATATTTTCCTGTATGGAATTAGTTTGTGATTTATTCGCGTAAAATACGTTTTTACTCAGTTCTGTGTCCTGCGCCTGACTCCGTCCTACCCGCTGCACACTGACACTTGACACCTGGAGGGAAGCTAAAGTCATTCCTCTACCCAAGAATAGTAAAGCCCCCTTTACTGGCTCAAATAGCCAACCAATCAGCCTGTTACCAACCCTTAGTAAACTTCTGGATAAAATTGTGTTTGACCAGATACAATGCTATTTCACAGTAAACAAATTGAGAACAGAATTTCAGCATGCTTATAGGGAAGGACACTCATCAAGCACAGCACTTACACAAACGACTGATGATTGGCTGAGAGAAATTGAAAAAATTATTGTGGGGGCTGTCTTAGACTTCAGTGCAGCTTTTGACATTATCAATCATAGTCTGCTGCTGAAAAAATGTATGTGTTATAGCTTTACACCCCCTGCCATAATGTGGATAAAGAGTTACTTGTCTAAAAAAGAACAGCAGGTGTTCTTTAATGGAAGCCTCTCAAATATAATCCAGTTAGAATCAGGAATTCCCCACGGTCTCTGTTTAGGCCCCTTGCTTTTTTAAATTTTTACTAACGACATGTCACTGACTTTGAGTAGAGCTAGAGTGCCTATGTATGCGGATGACTAAACACTATACACATTAGCAACTGAAATGATTGCAACACTCAAAGAGCAGCAGTTAGTTTCAGAGTGGGTGGCAATGAATAAGTTAGCCCTAAATATTTCTAAAACTAAATGCATTGTATTTGGAACAAAACACTCACTAAACCTCAATTAAATCTTGTAATAAATCATGTGGAAATTGAGCACGTTGAGATGACTAATCTGCTTGGAGTAACCCTAGATTGTAAACTGTCATGGTCAAAACATATTGATGCAGTAGTAGCTAAGATGGGGAGAAGTCTGTCTATAATAAAGCGATGCTCTGCCTTAACACTATCAAGGCAGGTCCTACAGGCCCTAGTTTTGTCGCACCTTGACTACTGTTCAGTCGTCTGGTCAGGTGCCACAAATAAGGACTTGGGAAAATTGCAAATGGCTCAGAACAGAGCCACACAGCTGGCCCTTGGATGTACACAGAGAGCTAATATTAATATTATGCATGTCAATCTCTCCTGGCTCAAAGTGGAGGAGAGATTGACCTCATCACATATTTTATTTATGAGAGCTATTGACATGTTGAATGCACCGAGCTGTCTGTCTAAACTACTGGCACACAGCTCGGACACCCATGCATACGCCACAAGACATGCCACAAGAGGTCTCTTCACAGTCCCCAAGTCCAGAACAGACTATGGGAGGCACACAGTACTACATAGAGCCATGACAACATGGAACTCTATTCCACATCAAGTAACTGACAAAACCAGTACAATTAGATTTAAAAATAGATTAAAAAAAACACCTTATGGAACAGCGGGGACTGTGAAGCAGCATAAACATTGACACAAACACACACGATAACATACGCACTATACATACACATGGATTTAGTACTGTAGATATGTGGTAGTGGTAGAGTAGGGGCCTGAGGGCACATAGTGTGTTGTGAAATCTGTGAATGTATTGTAATATTTTTAAAATTGTATAAACTGCCTTAATTTTGCTGGACCCTAGGAAGAGTAGCTGCTGCTTTGGCAATGGGGATTCATAATAAATACGAATACAAAACAACCGGCCGTGACAGGGAGTCCCATAGGGCGGCGCACAATTGGCCCAGTGTCGTCCGGGTTAGGGGATGGTTTGGCCGGGGGGGGGGGGGGGGGGGGGGGGGTTTCTTGTTTCATTGCACTCTAGCGACTCCTTGTGAAGGGCCGGGCACCCGCAGGCTGACTTCAGCCATCAGCTGGGTTAGGCGGGCGGGTGTTGACTCGACCTTCGCATCTCCGGAGCCCATTGGGGAATTGCAGCGATGAGACAAGATCGTAATTGAAATTGGGAGAAAAAGGGGGTAAAATACAGAAAACAAAAAGAACATAGGACAATGACAGTCTATTTTCTTGCCGACGTGGTCTCGTCAGGATGCCGCCTCGCATGCTTCTCTTTTTCCGCTGGTTCCTATTTCGAGTCCCAGGGAATAGGGCCTGATCTGGAGTGCGCAGAAAGTCCAGAGCTGCCGACTCCTTGACATTTTCAACCAAATCGAGATTAGTGATCACTGACGTCCAGAAGCTATTTTCGGTCATAGGAAATGGTGGCAGAGACATTAATGCAACATTGGCTATTCTCGGATGCTATTTAAACAAAATCTTCACTGCCCACCCACTGCATACCTACCTGATTGTTTAGGTGAAGGTGTCCTATAACACTGTGCCAACTGCCAATTTTTTCTGTTGTTTGGATTTTCTTACATAACATATTTGACACATTGGCCACAAACGCAAATGGTTATCGAACTCGGCCACTTGCAGCGGTCTCTAGTTTTCTTTCTGTTTAATTATTGAAACGTGTTCCTGGATAAAATGGTGAATTGCACTGACCTGCTGGGGGTGTCAGCTTCTCATATCAGGGAAATATTGTCATCTACTGGTCATCTTTAAAGGTAAAATGTGTCTAGTGCACCATGAATGGCATTTAAACAAGACAGAATCAATCAAATCAAATGGAAATAATTTGCAATGCATCGATCAAAGTAATGCATTTAATTTATATTGGTTTAATATGTCAACAACATTTATTGATCTTGAATCCATTTATTGATCTTGAATCGCATCGCAATGTCTGCATTTGATTCCAAATCTGCCAACTGAAAAACGCATTTTCTCATTTCGCCAACGGAGCTCCGTCCCCCAGCAGGAAACCTAATTTCTTCATTTTGATCCTAGTTGGCTTTCATAGGTATGGGTGTCATGGCAACTAAATAAACAAATACTTGCCTTCATGACCTAAACGGAGAGAGATTTTCGATGTGATGACTATGACGAGTGAGGAGCTGGTAAGAGCCTGTCGTCGCGAGTTACTATTTTAAGAGCTTTAACTGTACATTTGATCACATGTAGAAGTGAGGCCGTCTTTATATCACTAAATATGCACGTATCGTGAAATGTTGTATTGGTACTCTTGAATATGATACCTACTTTTTTTCCAGGGGGGTTTAAATCGTCACGAGAAAAAAGGGGGAAAACGTCACGGGTAGGCGTGTCCGAGCATACGGCCCAGTCCGAGCATAGAAAATGACGCCTTATGTATAAAAAAAGTTACGATAAGTGTAAAAAAACACAAAATAGCAGAATTTGTCATCAGCCCCTAAGACGGCGGCTGCCTTCTGCTGCAGCGCCATCTAAGCAGACATGGACTACACATATGTCCTCTGCCTCGACGACGATGGCAGTATTATCAGCAGCACCTGTATTTCTACGAAAGAAATGTGTTAATTTATGTAATTTTTCTGTTTAAATTAAATCTTTCTTTAATTTTCTTTTCTCTGCCCCTGCTCTGAAAGCGCCTCATTGTAGCAGCTTAATTTCAATGAAAGTCATGTTTACAATCATATCGCATGAAGCATTGCAATGCAACTCAGTCAGGGTGGAACAGTCTTATTATGAAATAGTCCATGGGTGATTAATGACAGTACCACACTACGATTATAAGAATATTAAATATATGTACATTTATGGAAAGCAATTATCAATCCATTTTTTCGGCTGTATGGTATCATTTATTTTCTTGGAGGCCCTTTTTTTGTCACCAATGTGTCCTCATTAAGGCACTGCATCTCAGTACAAGAGGTGTCACTGTAGTCCCTGGTTCGAATCCAGGCTGCATCACATCCGGCTGTGATTGGGAGTCCCATAGGGCGTTGCACAATTGGCCCAGCGTCGTCTGGGTTTGGCCGGGGTAAGCTGTCATTGTAAATAATAATTAGTTCTTAACTGACCTGCCTATTTAAATACATTTTAAATAAAACAAATTTTAAAAAATAATTGGCCTGGGCACAGTGCCCAGGCAAAACCCCCTCCATTCCTTTGCAACTTTGAAGCTTCAAAGGAAGCATTTCCTCAATGGCTGATGTAGAAGGGCTGTAAGTCGCTATGGATAAGAGTGTCTACTAAATGACTAAAATGTAAATTCAGATCCTTTTTCTTGAAGTACCCTTCACCCTGTCACCTGAATGCAGTGTGTCTCAAAGATTAAATGGATAAGAGGTCCTTGGCACAGGGGAAAAGTGCACTTCAGTTAGTATGTGTGCCAAATCGCTTACACAAGCACCTGGATGTCAGACTGAGTTGTATACAACAAGTCTACTGTTCTGTAGAGGCTAAAGCCAGAAACACTGCGGAGAGGTGGGAGTCTACTCTTGGCTGAATGGACCTCGTCTACAGCAGGGTTCAAAAAGTTCCTATAAAATGTAGGCATAGGACCCTCCCAAGATGAGCTTTGTTTCCCCATTAGATTTTGTGGAAGTGTAGTAATGAGATGGGAATTAAAGGCAATTCATGTTTTGCCACAAGTAGCCTAACATTCACAGCCACAAAATTGAGAGTGGACAATAGGCCTCCCATGATGGCGCTGACATCAAAGCAAGTTACCTGACTGGTTGTGCATCACGTCACTGAAACTTGCATTTAGTCTACCTGTCCTTACCGGCCGTTTACGGTAGAGATCCTTTGAACGAATTGGGGGCGATGAAACAATGGAGCCCCATTCATTTTCATTGAAGGGAATCAAATCAAATCAAATTTTATTTGTCACATACACATGGTTAGCAGATGTTAATGCGAGTGTAGCAAAATGCTTGTGCTTCTAGTTCCGACAATGCAGTAATAACCAACAAGTAATCTAACTAACAATTCCAAAACTACTGTCTTGTACACAGTGTAAGGGGATAAAGAATATGTACATAAAGATATATGGATGAGTGATGGTACAGAGCAGCATAGGCAAGATACAGTAGATGGTATCGAGTACAGTATATACATATGAGATGAGTATGTAAACAAAGTGGAATAGTTAAAGTGGCTAGTGATACATGTATTACATAAGGATGCAGTAGATGATATAGAGTACAGTATATACGTATACATATGAGATG
Organism: Oncorhynchus clarkii lewisi; assembly: GCF_045791955.1. Classification (NCBI taxonomy): domain Eukaryota; kingdom Metazoa; phylum Chordata; class Actinopteri; order Salmoniformes; family Salmonidae; genus Oncorhynchus; species Oncorhynchus clarkii. The sequence goes on from NC_092152.1 coordinate 14,910,133, forward strand.
AATAATGTAGGGTATGTAAACATTATATTAGGTAACATTGTTTAAAGTGGCTAGTGATATATTTTACATCATTTCCCATCAATTCCCATTATTAAAGTGGCTGGAGTTGAGTCAGTGTGTTGGCAGCAGCCACTCAATGTTAGTGGTGGCTGTTTAACAGTCTGATGGCCTTGAGATAGAAGCTGTTTTTCAGTCTCTCGGTCCCAGCTTTGATGCACCTGTACTGACCTTGCCTTGTGGATGATAGCGGGGTGAACAGGCAGTGGCTCGGGTGGTTGTTGTCCTTGATGATCTTTATGGCCTTCCTGTAACATCGGGTGGTGTAGGTGTCCTGGAGGGCAGGTAGTTTGCCCCCGGTGATGCGTTGTGCAGACCTCACTACCCTCTGGAGAGCCTTACGGTTGTGGGTGGAGCAGTTGCCGTACCAGGCGGTGATACAGCCCGCCAGGATGCTCTCGATTGTGCATCTGTAGAAGTTTGTGAGTGCTTTTGGTGACAAGCCGAATTTCTTCAGCCTCCTGAGGTTGAAGAGGCGCTGCTGCGCCTTCTTCACGATGCTGTCTGTGTGAGTGGACCAATTCAGTTTGTCTGTGATGTGTATGCCGAGGAACTTAAAACTTACTACCCTCTCCACTACTGTTCCATCGATGTGGATAGGGGGGTGTTCCCTGTGCTGTTTCCTGAAGTCCACAATCATCTCCTTAGTTTTGTTGACGTTGAGTGTGAGGTTATTTTCCTGATACCACACTCCGAGGTTCCTCACCTCCTCCCTGTAGGCCGTCTCGTCGTTGTTGGTAATCAAGCCTACCACTGTTGTGTCGTCCGCAAACTTGATGATTGAGTTGGAGGCGTGCGTGGCCACGCAGTCGTGGGTGAACAGGGAGTACAGGAGAGGGCTCAGAACACACCCTTGTGGGGCCCCAGTGTTGAGGATCAGCGGGGTGGAGATGTTGTTGCCTACCCTCACCACCTGGGGGCGGCCCGTCAGGAAGTCCAGTACCCAGTTGCACAGGGCGGGGTCGAGACCCAGGGTCTCGAGCTTGATGACGAGCTTGGAGGGTACTATGGTGTTGAATGCTGAGCTGTAGTCGATGAACAGCATTCTCACATAGGTATTCCTCTTGTCCAGATGGGTTAGGGCAGTGTGCAGTCTGGTTGAGATTGCATCGTCTGTGGACCTATTTGGGCGGTAAGCAAATTGGAGTGGGTCTAGGGTGTCAGGTAGGGTGGAGGTGATATGGTCCTTGACTAGTCTCTCAAAACACTTCATGATGACGGAAGTGAGTGCTACGGGGCGGTAGTCGTTTAGCTCAGTTACCTTAGCTTTCTTGGGAACAGGAACAATGGTGGCCCTCTTGAAGCATGTGGGAACAGCAGACTGGTATAGGGATTGATTGAATATGTCCGTAAACACACCGGCCAGCTGGTCTGCGCATGCTCTGAGGGCGCGGCTGGGGATGCCGTCTGGGCCTGCAGCCTTGCGAGGGTTAACACGTTTAAATGTTTTACTCACCTCGGCTACAGTGAAGGAGAGTCCGCATGTTTTCGTTGCGTGCCGTGTCAGTGGCACTGTATTGTTCTCAAAGCGGGCAAAAAAGTTATTTAGTCTGCCTGGGAGCAAGACATCCTGGTCCGTGACTGGGCTGGTTTTCTTCTTGTAGTCCGTGATTGACTGTAGACCCTGCCACATACCTCGTGTCTGAGCCGTTGAATTGAGATTCTACTTTGTCTCTATACTGACGCTTAGCTTGCTTGATAGCCTTGCGGAGGGAATAGCTGCACTGTTTGTATTCGGTCATGTTACCAGTCACCTTGCCCTGATTAAAAGCAGTGGTTCGCGCTTTCAGTTTCACGCGAATGCTGCCATCAATCCACGGTTTCTGGTTAGGGAATGTTTTAATCGTTGCTATGGGAACGACATCTTCAACGCACGTTCTAATGAACTCGCACACCGAATCAGCGTATTCGTCAATGTTGTTATCTGACGCAATACGAAACATATCCCAGTCCACGTGATGGAAGCAGTCTTGGAGTGTGGAATCAGCTTGGTCGGACCAGCGTTGGACAGACCTCAGCGTGGGAGCTTCTTGTTTTAGTTTCTGTCTGTAGGCGGGGATCAGCAAAATGGAGTCGTGGTCAGCTTTTCCGAAAGGAGGGCGGGGCAGGGCCTTATATGCGTTGCGGAAGTTAGAATAACAATGATCCAAGGTTTTTCCAGCCCTGGTTGCGCAAACGATATGTTGATACAATTTAGGGAGTCTTGTTTTCAGATTAGCCTTGTTAAAATCGCCAGCTAGAATGAATGCAGCCTCAGGATGTATGGATTCCAGTTTGCTAAGAGTCAAATAAAGTTAGTTCAGAGCCATCGATGTGTCTGCATTGGGGGGGAATATATACGGCTGTGATTATAATCGAAGAGAATTCTCTTGGTAGATAATGCGGTCGACATTTGATTGTGGGGAATTCTAAATCAGGTGAACAGAAGGATTTGAGTTCCTGTATGTTTCTGTGATCACACCACGTCTCGTTAGCCATAAGGCATACGCCCCCGCCACTCTTCTTACCAGAAAGATGTTTGTTTCTGTCGGCGCGATGCGTGGAGAAACCCGCTGGCTGCACCGCCTCCGATAGCGTCTCTCCAGTGAGCCATGTTTCCGTGAAGCAAAGAACGTTACAGTCTCTGATGTCCCTCTGGAATGCTACGCTTGCTCGGATTTCATCAACCTTGTTGTCAAGAGACTGGACATTGGCGAGAAGAATGCTAGGGAGTGGTGCACGATGTGCCCGTCTCCGGAGTCTGACCAGAAGACCACCTCGTTTCCCTCTTTTACGGAGTCGTTTTTTGGGGAAGCGAAGAGGGCGGGGACCATTGGGAGCTTGACCAGAACTTAAGTTGGGGAAAGCTGAACTTTTGTCGCATACCTCACAATATCGCATTGCAATTGACCAATCGAAGCTCTCTATAGTTTTCTGCACCTACTGGATTGGCTGTTGATACCTAGCACTACCTAGCCTGCTTGCTAGCACCGACATGAGGGCAACGCTAGCATGGCTATCCGAATTAACGTGTTCAAAGGATCTCGGCCATCACACTATGCAACCGGCAGTCCCCTAGCCAGCTAGCCTCACCCTGATGTGGGTGCTAACAAGCAAGCTAGATAGTGATAAGTATCAACAGCCATTGTCAGACAATCCAGAAGAGGTTGGAAGCTTTGGTGAGCTTTAATTGGTCACTCGTTCAGCTTTCCCCAACTTTAGTCCAGCCCTGTTCAAATAAAACATTGCTCAAAGGTCCCCTGCCCAATCCGCAACTCTGAAAAGGGTGACATTGAGGCCCACAATTCAGGGCATTCCTGCATGTGGGCATTCCTGTCAGCCTTAAGCTATGCCTTAATTATGTTACAGCATATTGGATGACTGTCATTCAGATTCCATTCACCCAGCACAATGTAACTGCGATAGGTTGGGGCTACCACATGATACTCAAAAATGTCACATACACATCATGATGTTGCTACAACCTAGTCTACGAATGAAAGTTTATAACAGGGGCTCAGGTCAAAAGACAAATTGGAATGATCATGGTGAAAGGCTGTGGCACATTCAATGCCATCTTGCACACTCTTGCCTGCATCTAGCTGATCTAGGGTGTAATTATTAATCCAACAGTTGCAAACAAGTGTTTCTATTGGACAAATTCGGGTAGATTTATCCCAGTTTCGTTCTGTTTGCTTCTGTTTAAGGAACGTTTTTCAACAGAATCGGCAGAATGAATACACTGCTGATCACCACCGGCACACACAGTTCACTTTCATAGCACAGCATGATCACTTTGCTTGTTGTATAAGTCCCACTTGCATCTACGCGCTCTCCTCCTCTCATCTTTTCTTTTTGCTGTCAACAGCTGTCTTTGACCAGGCAGAAAAACCTTTCCAAGCCACAGCGGTCTCTCTTTTTGAGTCAACTACTCACCACATTTCATGCACTGCAATACTAGCTAGCTAACTAGTTAGCTTAAGTTTATGCTTTGAGTACTAGATTCATTATCAGATTCTTTGATTGGGTGGACAACATGTCAGTTCATGCTGCAAAAGCTCTGATAGGTTGAAGGACGTCCTCCGGAAGTCATCATATTACTGTGCAAGTCTATGGAAGGGGGTGAGAACCATGAACCTTCTAGATTTTGAATTGAAGTCCGTGTACCCAGATGGGGACAGCTCCAGCTACACCGAGGTGCTACCCCAGAGAGTGCTGTTGAGTCTACTGTAGACCTTCATTGCAAAACAGTGTTTTTAAATCAGTTATTTGGTGACGTGAATATATTTTGTATAGTTTTATCTGCAAATTATACAAATTATGAAACATGAAAAAAGTTATGAAATTCACTGAGTAGGATGTGATCCCTTCCTCCTCTGAGGAGGCTCCACTGCTGTTAGCCTACAATAACCACCTATGTTTGGAGCATGTATATTGTGTTTAAGCTGAGTTCAAATTGCACAATAACAATGGTGATTATCCATAAACTGACACTTTAACTGCCTTTTCCATTTTATTAAAATGTAAATTAATATTTATTCACAAATATCCTGAAGGTCGCTTTTGGAGATGTGTTTATATTCATGTTAGCCTACTCACGGAATCACTGGCGTTTTTGCGCAACTGTTCCTCCTCTCCAACGACCGAAGATTCTACTACCAGCTTCTCGAAGCATGTAGAGCCGAGAGAGGAGCTCTTCTGATGTGACAGGATTAAATGGGAGACAATGAGTTTCGGGCTGTCATGTCCCGTTAGCTCTGGCTTGCTCGTGGACGCTCTATCGGCCCCCAGTAGCTGATGCAGAGGTTGCCCGGTGCTGCTGCTCCCAGGCGCTGTACCGCCGAGGGACTGGTCACCCAGGAAAGGCGCCGGGGTAGAGCAGCAGAGATTGGGCTGTGAGGACGAAAATAAACGGTCTAGCTCTTTCTTTTTCCTTTTAAACATCCATAACCCGGTCTCCTTTTTACTGTCAGGACTGCGACGCCCAGAGCCCAATTTGGGGCTCAAAAACGGTTTGGTTTTGTCTTGGAAATTCTTCCACATCCTTCGTTGGTAGGAAATCGATTCCTGTCCCTTCGTGGCGCTATCATCCTTGGGATTGTCCTCCATAGTGCTAGTACAGCAACCTGCCAGTCTGAGCGCGCAGCTTAGTGAATGTCACCGTTGGCTAATGATAGGCTACAGCAGTACTTCTACTGATCAATTTCCAGCGACAAGGAGCCGCATTGACAAAGGGTGTGTGTGTGTTTTGTTCTTCGGGAGCGCGTCTTCCCGGAATATGTGCAGCTGAAGTGTGAATGTCATGACAAACGTGGTGTGTAGCTGTCAAACAGTAAAATGATGGAGCGGAAGCCGTTGCGCGTGCAATAATTGTGAAGTTGACACAGGCTGCTTGGACAGAACAACCACATTGGAGACAAGTGACAACAAATAAACATACTATGGCTTTTAATAACTTGCTATGCTTTGGTTGTTACTATTTACACGTTTTTTTTGTATTTTCAATATCAATTTCATGTAATGAAGACTGAACATATTAAAAGCTGCGAAGCGCCTCCACCTGGTCAACCCATGTCAGTGGGTGTAAATTATCTACATGTCCTGATTGCATTGCATAATTGATGCCATTGATTCGTCTCCCTAGGTAGACAGTTTGCCTTTCACATTAACAATGTCCTACCAACATATTAGTGATGTTGCCCTAGGTCTGGGATTTCTGATATGCTACAGATTATGTTTAGCATTTTGCAAGAGGTTTGTGTAATCAATATCATCCTAATAAATTAAGCCTTTTGATGTCTTACCTAATCCTTTCCTCTCTGCTGTCTGAGAGAAAGGCACTCAGATGACCATTTTGGGTGAGCTCCAGAATCATCACGTTGAACAGCTGCTGGCTCCCATTGGAAGATTGCCCTAATCTTGCATTGTGTAACTTTAGCTGTGCTGAAACTCCAACCACATGCCAGGCACCTTATAGTGAACCTCATTATTGTGTGGAAGTGATTCAATATGTCAGTAGGCTTTAAGCAACTTATATTATACCTTATATTACAAGTTATATTGCAACTCGTTTAACAACATGTAAGTAATGCTGGTTGTGCGATAGGCATACCCAGTGGAAATATACTATGAATCTCTTTATGTTTCCATCCATTTCTAATGGTTTGTTAATGTTATTTAAGCATTTCTTACTTCAGGTTTACCATAAATATCCGCTGATGCAAGCAGATGTTTGACAGAGGTGCATCTGCTTTTTGTCTTCTGAAAGCCCTAAAAATTGCTAAAGACTCCAGCCCCTCCAGTCATAGACTGTTCTCTCTGCTACCGCACGGCAAGCGGTACCGGAGCATAAAGTCTTTGTCCAAAAGGCTTCTTAACAGCTTCTACCCCCAAGATATAAGACTGCTGAACAGCTAATCAAATGGCTACCCAGACTATTTGCATTGACACCCCCCCCCCCCCCCCCCTTTTGTTTTTACACTGCTGCTACTCGCTGTTTATTATCTATGCATAGTCACTTTACCCCTACATATATGTACATATTACCTTGACTAACTTGTACCCCCGCACATTGACCCGGTACCGGTACCCCCTGTATACAGCCTCAGTATTGTTATTTTATTGTGTTATTTTTTATTATATTTTTTACTTTAGTTTATTTAGTAAATATTTTCTTAACTCTATTTCTTGAACTGCATTGTTTGTTAACGGCTTGTAAGTAAGCATTTCGCGGTAAGGTCTACACCTGTTGTATTCGGTGCATGTGACTAATACAATTTTATTTGATTTGAATTCCTGTAAGATTCCTCATTAACACCTGTCCCTTGGCCTCGTCTCAACATTGGTGTCTGTATGACCTGGATATCACTCTTCTTGCCTATGTACACAAACCAAGCCAGACAGGGTCGCTCTCTCACTCTGTCTGTCTGTCTGTCTGTCTGTCTGTCTGTCTGTCTGTCTGTCTGTCTGTCTTGTTCTTTTTCCCTCTTATCTTTCTTACACACACTCTTTAACACACACATTGCTTTTACACCTAGATGATGGCATTAAAATGGGGATTGTGAGGATGAATATTGTATCTGGTGCAGTTTCACTGCCAATAAATGACGGACAGGCCAAGGAGGCCAAGATTAATGTGTGAGGGAATTCAGAATAACCTGAGGACATTGGGGATATGAGGTGAGACACAGGTCGATGATCTGATGAACTGCTTGTTCATTTAGTGGACCTGAAGCACATCACCTTCAACCCCTATCACAATTGACACACTTTAGAAATAACCTAAATACTTCATCCAAACTGCTACAATTTCAACTCACATGTAAAGGTTGTTTCTCAGACTATGGATGGTGCAGAGACTTGGAGACAGACTGGCCTTTTCTCGATTCGATTTGCTCAACTTTTGTATCCTCTGCTCCGTCAAAGTTAATCGAGGAGCTGTGGCGAGGAGAGTGAACGTGGATGAAAATGTGCTTGTATGAAATGAGAAACTCATTTTCCACACATAACACGTGTTATCAGGCAAATGACATTAAGGGTGGAAACCCCAAATAAATGTATAAAGTGATAAAAACAAATGTATAAAGTTGTGCAAGACATTTTATAGAGAAAAGGATAAGTAGCATATCGTTTTAAAATGTTGGCATGCTTTTCTCCTTCGAGAAAATAATAGCTCATTCAAAAGTGGTGTGGTAGATTTCAAAACTCTTCCATGAAGGACTCAGATAAGATATACTTGTGCTTCCTCACCAAAAGGAAGCTATCGAGGAGGGAAGGACCGTCTTCCATTTACCTACTAACGAATTGACACACTCCTCGACCCCTCAACCAATTATCGGTTTCTGGGTCACGGATGAGAGCAGACGGAGGAAAGAAGACAGAGGATGGACTATTGCCCAAATGAGAAATCCCCCTGTCTTTCCTTCTGTCCCGTTGGAAAATGAATCACCATCTTTAAAGATGGAGTCTGCAGTAGGGGAAACAGTGCCACTGTCCGCCCCATGGCTATTGTTATTGTTTTTGTTGTATTGATAAAGCAGAGGTAAAGAGCATCACACAACGTGGTAAAATGTCCATGGGTAAAAAATAATCATAATAATCACGTGTGCCGAATACAACAGGTGTTGTACAGTGAAATGCTTACCTACAAGCCCTTAACCAACAATGCAGTTTTAAGAAAAATAAGGGTTAAGTATAAAATAGATAAGTAAAAAAATGTAAATTCTAGAAACAAATAATTAGAGAGCAGCAGTAAAATAACAATAGCGAGGCTATATACAGGGGGTGCCAGTACAGAGTCAATGTGCGGTGGCACCGGTTAGTTGAGGTAATTGAGGTAATATGTACATGTAGGTAGAGTTAACGTGACTATGTATAGATAATAAACAGAGTAGCAGCAGCATAAAGAGGGGGAGGGGGGGGGCAATGCAAATAGTCTGGGTAGCCATTTGATTAGCTGTTCAGGAGTCTTATGGCTTGGGGGTAGAAGCTGTTGGCTCTCAGGTACTGCTTGCCGTGAGATAGGAGAGTGGACAGTCCATGACTAGGGTGGCTGGAGGGTTTGACAATTTTTAAGGCCTTCCTCTGACACTGCCTGGTATAGAGGTCCTGGATGGCAGGAAGCTTGGCTCCAGTGATGTACTAGGCCGGACTCACTACCCTCTGTAGTGCCTTGCGGTCGGAGGCCGAGCAGTTGTCATACCAGGCAGTGATGCAACCAGTCAGCTCTCGATGGTGTAGCTGAATGACTTTTTGAGGATCTGAGGACTAATGCCCAAATCTTTTCAGTCTCCTGAGGGGGAATAGGCTTTGTCGTGCCCTCTTCATGACTGCCTTGGTGTGTTTGGACCATGATTGTGGACACCAAGGAACTTGAAGTTCTCAACCTGCTCCACTACAGCCCCATCAATGAGAATGGGGCGTGCTCAGTCCTCCTTTTCCTGTAGTCCACAATCATCTCCTTTGTCTTGATCACGTTGAAGGAAAGGTTGTTGTCCTGGCACCACACGACCAGGTCTCTGACCTTCTTATAGGCTGTCTCATCGATGTCAGTGATCAGGCCTACCACTGTTGTGTCATCTGCAAACTTAATGATGGTGTTGGAGTCGTGCCTGGCCATGCAGTCATGAGGGAACAGGGAGTACAGGAGGGGGCTGAGCACACACACCTGAGAGGCCCCCGTGTTGAGGATCAACGTGGCGGATGTGCTGTTACCTACCCTTACCACCTGGTGGCGGCCCGTCAGAAAGTCCAGGATCCAGGAGCAGAGGGAGGTGTTTAGTCCCAGGGTCCTCAGCTTAGTGATGAGCTTTGAGAGCACCATGGTGTTGAAAACTGAGTTGTAGTCAATGAATAGCATTCTCATATAGGTGTTCCTTTTGTACAGGTGAGAATGGGCAGTGTGGAGTGCAATAGCGATAGCATCATCTGTGGATCTGTCTGGAAGGAGAGTTTACAGTCTAGCCAGACACCTAGGTATTTATAGTTGTCCGCATATTCTAAGTCAGAACTGTCCAGAGTAGTGATGCTAGTCGGGTGCGTGCAGCGATCGGTTGAAGAGCATGCATTTTGTTTTACTAGCATTTAAGAGCAGTTGGAGGCCAAGGAAGGAGTGTTGTATGGCGTTGAAGCTCGTTTGAAGGTTTGTTAACACAGTTTCCAAAGAAGGGCCAGATTGTTTCTTATGATACATTTTTTTACTGTCCTTTTTGCCATTTATTAATGTGTTATCAGATGCGTTTCTATGGGCTTTAGTAGTAAAGGCCAAAATCTATATTTTAGCAAATAATTTGTATAGAAACTCAGCAAAAAAATAAACGTCCTCTTTTCAGGACCCTGTCTTTCAAAGATAATTTGTAAAAATCCAAATAACTTCACAGATCTTCATTGTAAAGGGTTTAAGCACTGTTTCCCATGCTTGTTCAATGAACCATAAAGAATTAATGAACATGCACCAGTTGAACGGTTGTTAAGACACTAACAGCTTACAGACGGTAGGCAATTAAGGTCACAGTTATGAAAACTTAGGACACTGAAGAGGCATTTCTACTGACTCTAAAAAACACCAAAAGAAAGATGCCTAGGGTCCTTGCTCATCTGTGTGAACATGCCTTAGGCATGCTGCAAGGAGGCATGAGGACTGCAGATGTGGCCAGGGCAATTAATTGTAATGTCCGTACTGTGAGACACCTAAGACAGCGCTACAGGGAGACAGGACGGACAGCTGATGTGTAACAACACCTGCACAGGATCGGTACATCCGAACATCACACCTGCGGGACAGGTACAGGATGGCAACATCAACTGCCCGAGTTACACCTCACAATCCCTCCATCAGTGCTCAGACTGTCCGCAATAGGCTGAGAGAGGCTGGACTGAGGGCTTGTAGGCCTGTTGTAAGTCAGGTCCTCACCAGACATCACCGGCAACAACATTGCCAGACAGGACTGGCAAAAAGTGCTCTTCACTGACGAGTTGCGGTTTTGTCTCACCAGGGGTGATGGTCGGATTTGCGTTTATCGTCGAAGGAATGAGCGTTACACCGTGGCCTGTACTCTGGAGCGGGATCAATTTGGAGATGGAGGGTCCGTCATGGTCTGGGGCGATGTGTCACAGCATCATCGGACTGAGCTTGTTGTCTTTGCAGGCAATCGCAAAGCTGTGTGTTACAGGGAAGACATCCTCCTCCCTCATGTGGTACCCTTCCTGCAGGCTCATCCTGACATGACCCTCCAGCATGACAATGCCACCAGCCACACTGCTTGTTCTGTGCGTGATTACCTGCAAGAGAGGAATGTCAGTGTTCTGCCATGGCCAGCAAAGAGCCCAGATCTCATGGATCGGAGGGTGACCTATTGGATCGGAGGGTGAGGGCTAGGGCCATTCCCCCCAGAAATCTCAGGGAACTTGCAGGTGCCTTGGTGGAAGAGTGAGGCAACATCTCACAGCAAGAACTGGCAAATCTGGTGTAGTCCATGAGGAGGAGATGACAAAATTCAGAAAATGGGCCATTCTTAAAGTATTCTCTCTGTCCACGTAGTCAGAACTGTAGGATAAATAAAGGGGTCATATAAGCAGACAATGAAAGCTCTTACAATATTCAATGATGACATTTCTCTAAAACAGGCTATAGGCTACATGTGTATCACAAAGTTATGAGGGGGAAAGGGACCAACTTATTAGGGTGAGGCACATGGACTACTAACAGCTTGCTACACAACATACATTTAGTATTACTTTTTTAGCTACAGTATACCTATCTCCCTGGCATATTATATTACATAAAGACATTTTTGGACTCACCTTGTTGTGCTGTGGTCACTTGAACAGGAACGTGGCGCAGCGGTCCCTATTGTGGTCACATTTTGTCATCAAACTTTGTCATCGAAGTCTCGCATTCTCTAGATTTATGGTGCTTTCAAGACAGCTGAGAACTCTGGGAAAAAAACAAGGTTGAATCATGATGTCAGTGATCTTCAGGTCGAAGAGGGCCGAGTTCCCGACTTGGAATTCCAAGTTGGATGACCATTCAAAACAAATTTCCCAGAGTTCCCAGTTGTCTTGAACTCACTGAAGTCGGAGATTTCCCAGTTCCAAGTTTCTAGTTGTTTTGAACACGGCAGAAGTCATGCTGGATTGACAGCATGGCCAATGTATTCAACCTTTCTGGCCCATGGCATGTGATTGTTTTTCCTTTTAAGCTAGGAAAAGAGACCCTTAGACAACACACCCACGTCACTGAATAGCAGGCTAGTGGTTGCTTTGCAACGCTTGAAGGCTCAAGGTCATTGGCCACAGATAAAATGATGTCAAATCACGTTATATCTACAGTATCTTCTATTGGACTGATCATGTAAATATCATAATGATTCCTTCCAAACCTCTCATTGTTGAATTTGCGAAATTGTTGTGTAATGTTTATGTCCAATGGCCGATGAGCACTGATACATTTATCTATAATTTCTCTTCATAGGAAAAGGATTGAAAAGGATTTGCCTGTAGACTGTCAACATGATTCAGGATGATGACTGCTTGTCTAGCTTGCTAGCTAAGATTTTGAAAGTATGATGTTTACATCAGTTCAATGTGTTTTATGTCTCTATTTTGGGTTTGGTCAGAGTGTGATTTGGGTGGGCACTCTATGTTCTATTTTCTATGTTATTGTATTTCTGTGTTTTGGCCGGGTATGGTTCTCAATCAGGGACAGCTGTCTATCGTTGTCTCTGATTGGGAACCATACTTAGGTAGCCCCTTTCCCTCCTTTTTGTGTGGGAAGTTGACTTTGTTTGTGGCACATAGCCCTTAAGCTTCACGGTTGTTTTTGTATTGTTTATTGTTTTTGTCAGCGTCATCCTAATAAAAAGGAATATGAACGCTGACCACGCTGCGCTTTGGTCTACTTCATTTGACGACCGTGACACAGGCCTTGATCAATCATCTGAAGTGGTAGCAACATAAGAGTGGGCCGTATAGGAGAGTGAGGTCAGAGACAAAAGAGTGTTAAGTGTCTCTCTACGTGAGTCTATCTCTCTCTCTCTCTCTCGCTCCACCGGATCAGGCTGATTTGATTATACTGCACTGAGCAAAGCCTCACTGAATCTCATTCAGAGCTTATGACTTATTCCTCATAAGTAAGCAGACATGTTTATGACATTCAATAAACATCAATGAGTTCTGGAACGGTTGCCAATCGTGCTGCTCAGATGAAGAACTGGCGTAATAACAGAGTTGTGTGTATGAAATAGATAGCTCCAACAGATAAAAACACAATAATGCCCTTATGAACACAGGGGACATTGCAAAATTAGTTCAATACCAATGGGTTTTTTATTTTGACAAAATATTTGACATGACGCTATCTGAAATTAAAACTATAAATGATCACCTAATTGGTATATGTGTAAGAGAGAGCGAGAGAAGCAATAGGCCAGAACCAGGAATTGACTCCTCTACATGGAACAAGAGAGGTGATAAGAGGTGATAAAGTTCATCAAACTGGCATACTGTCATGCTCAATATTCCCTGAGTGTATCTGCAAGGGCACAGCCGTGTGATGTGGAGTGAGTGCAGCTTGACACATTTGAATGGTTCAACGAGTGATTGTTAATGTAAATGGATAGTCGTGAGGCATGACGATCTCTAGCAATAGCCTACATGAGTTGGGATAGGCCTATCTGCTGTTCTTGTACACAAATACAACTTAGAGTGAGCACCAGGTAAACAACAATGTAAGATCAGTGGGGTGAGAAAAGGAGTTATCATATACGTTATGACAGAGAAATATCATTGTATTATGTCAGAGAGCACAACAAATCCACTTGCACTGATGTCGGTTGAGGGATGACCACTGCAAAGAAGTGACACCACATGTCGGAAGAACATTTGAGAAATATATGTATTTCAAATAGATGAATAGAGCTATACAGCTATACAGCACACACTACAGGGATCTGAAAAGAAGCTGCTAGTGTGAGTTCATTCAAGGTAGAGCTTTACAACAATGTTCAAAAGGTGCCTTGTGGTCATAAAGATTTATGTGAACAATTCAATGAATTTGCATATCCCTAGTGGAGTATTTTCCCCCGCATTGCTGATTATTATCTCATGCATGGTGAAAACACATTTGGGTTATTCATATGAACTGTGTACTTATTTAGGCAACTATAATTGCCTTGCTTGTATAACATTCTAATCTGTCTAAACCATGGATGGGCAACTTTGATGGGGGTGAGGGCCACAAAAAATATGAACTCATTATGATTGTCCCTAGCCTTTTTGGGGCCTTAAGCGGGATTCTTCTCTTTCTTTAAAGTGGAAGGAAATATTTTTAGTGTTAGCTATTTTCCTGCATTTCTACACACTTTGCCTCAGGGCGTAGAAATAATGTTTCCGTTATAAGCAAGATTCATGCAATTCTACACATTATCCATGGGGAGGAGAGAAAATGTTGAAATTGTATAACTCATTTCATGCAATTCTACACATTTTGCCATAGGGTGGAGAGAAATGTTAGCCATTTTTAACATGATATCTGAGTGAGAGTGACTAACAAAATCAATTTGACCATGATTACTACATGATTAGACAGCTGGCTAGATTTAGCAATCTAAAACATGTTAGCTTACATGGGCTAATTGTTGACTCCATGAAACTTTCTGCATGGTTGCCAGAGATAGTCAGGCCAGGGGCCTGATTTATAACCATTGTGTAAATGTAACACTAACGCCCAGACACACCTACAGTGTCATAGAGCTAAATGGTATGCAGCATCATCTGGATGTGTTCAACATCCACCTTATCCTACCATTTCTGTCTAGCCGTCTACGCACACAGTTTAATGCATACGTTCGATAAATCCAATGTATACAACACACACACAACGCACTGCAACTGCCTCTGCAACACAATGCTGCAAGGCAAACACAGCGTGCCATTGGAAATGAATGTACTTTTGGTGTACCAAATTGCAATAACACTGTTGGTGTGATGCCTCGATCACACCGACAGTTTACATTTTGGTACACTAGAAGTACATTCATTTCCAATGGCACGCTGCGTTTGCCTTGCAGCATTGTGTTGAGAGAGAGATTGGGAGAGATTGGGAGAGATGGACACCAAGGTGAGAGACTCTGACCAACCGGACTGCTTGTAGGTCACACTCAACCTGACCAAGCACGTCACAAGAAGATGCGTGAAGGTATCTCCCTTTCATTTTATCTTCCTTTACTGAAGGAATCAACGTTTTCTCTCGCTGAATACATGCAGTATATTATAGGGATGAGGACTGCAGTAAAAACAGACTTTTTGTGCTGGACAAACAGTGAAAGGGGATTTTAGCCTAGTCCACCACTTGGGAGCCAGGCCCAGCCAGTCAGAAGGAGTTTTTCCCCACAAAAGGGCTTTATTACAGACAGAAATTCTCTAAAACGATGCTGGAGGTGGCTTATGGTAGAGAAATTCATATTAAATTATCTGGCAACAGCTATGGTGGACATTCCTGCAGTCAGCATGCAAATTGCACGCTCCCTCAAAACTTGAGACATCTAGAGCCGGGCGGAAAATCACTGGTATTGCGGCACATTAACTCTAGAGGAGTGGTCCAGAACGGCCATAAAAATGATTGAAAACTGGAGGTAAGTGGGTCGCCAACAGCAAAGGCAAGAGAACAAAACCACAACAACACTGACTCAAAAAAAGCATGAGGTCACAGGCGACTTGACACATTATGCCATTCTAATCATGCACACATGCAGGTCACTATACAGAGCACACAGCACAAACAACATGTACAGGTCACGCAGGGGCCGGGTTTGAAGTCGCAGTTGTCTGTCTGGACTCTAATTTGCCTCAAAAGTGTTGCTGAATATGTTTTCATCCTTTGTGTTTGTGTGTGTTTGTGTGTGTGTTTGTGTGTGTATGGAGCAGGCCCAGGGCCAGAGAAACAGCTGACCTGCACAGCCACATCACAGCTCCTGGAGGCCCAGCAGGCCTTGTCTAGTGCTCTTACAGTAACTCCTCTTAACACACACAACACGGACACTAACCTTTACAATCCTTTAGAGAAACAACTGAGTCATACTGTTTATCGGCAGATGAAGGTAACATCCTCTGGCTCCACAGTGTGAGGGGGACTACGTTGTGGTGTATGAGCTTTGTCTGAAGGTTATTTAATTTAATGCCTCTGTGGTTTCTGTCTGTCTCAGCAGCAGCTGAAACTCAGTGAGAGGGACTGAGCTATTCTGATAGATGCCCTACTCAAGACTGTATACCCCGATGAAGAAAAGCTTGGCTGTCGAAATGTTGGTAATTAAATTGTTGCATCTGAGCTCCTAGAGTGTGCGGCTCTTTTATTTTCAAGTTTTCTACTCCGCTAGCCAGCACCTCGTCTTAATAGGTGTGCGTTTCTTTTTCTTCTACACTACTCAAGACTGTAACCTAAACCATTAATGAATGGTACAGCTATAGTTCACAGATGAAGAATTACAAATAGTATAATGCTGTTTTCTACGCAACAGAATATAACAGTAATACACACTGTATTCCACCTAAAACATTGACCTGTTGGTAACTCCATCAAGGCACTAGGTCAAAGCCCCTACATCAAGGAGGTCCAAGCAATACAATATATTCAGTAGCTCTCTCCTTGGGAAATGGGAAATGTAAGCCATTATGAGTGAATAGGCAAGACCATTATTTTATGTTTAAGCCCTCTTGTTATTTTTACAATGGAAACACTAAGATCTTGTCACTTTACCCCTACCCATATGTAAATATATTTCCTGTAACGGTCTTCTTGATGAGAAGGAGAGTCGGACCAAAATGCAGCGTGTGGTTTACGATCCATGTTTATTAATAATACGAAACACGAATCTCCAATACAATACTACAAAACAAAACGTAACGGACGTAACGAAAACCTAAACAGCCTATCTGGTGAAAAACACATAGACAGGAACAATCACCCACAAACACACAGTGAAACCCAGGCTACCTAAATATGGTTCCCAATCAGAGACAATGACGAACACCTGCCTCTGACTGAGAACCATATCAGGCTGAACATAGAAATAGACAAACAAGACATGAAACATAGAATACCCACTCAGATCACACCCTGACCAATCAAAACATAGAAAATACAAAGTAAACTATGGTCAGGGCGTGACATTTCCCTTATTTATCTCATACTACTGCACATTGACTCGGTACTGGTACCCCGTGTATATAGCCAAGTTATCGCTACTCTCTGTGTATTTATTGTACATATCTTGACTATCGTTATTCCTCATGTTAACCTTCTATTTTATTATTTTTGTTGGGAAGGGCCCGTAAGTAAGCATTTCACTGTCAGTCAAATAAAAATATTTGATCAGGCCCAAGCAGGTAATCCATCTGTGTCTATTCCGCCATGGCCTGGCTCTGGTAACAGGTCATGAATGAGGCAGATACTTAGAAAAATACTTCCAGGGTGAGGATCATTGGTAGCTTGAGCACGTCCTGTTGCACAGACCAGCCCCTTCAAACCACTCACTCACACACACGCACGCACACAGACAGACACAGATATATACAAACACACACACCCTAGAGGCTTCCTCATTGCCTCTTTGTCTAGAGGAAACACTCAATGAGAGTAATGAGGCATTCTGTATTTGAGAAGCTATGGGTTAAGACATAACATTGCACCATTGAGGCATTCTGTATTTGAGAAGCTATGGGTTAAGACATAACATTGCACCATTGAGGCATTCTGTATTTGAGAAGCTATGGGTTAAGACATAACATTGCACCATTGAGGCATTCTGTATATGTGAAGCTATGGGTTAAGACATAACATTGCACTGTTGAGGCAGCTATATTGAGTCATTGAGAATATTGTGCCACTACTCACAGAAAGCCTTTGTGGGAAGCTAACTTTCACTGATCTTTTGGGGGACTTTGCTCTGCAACCAACCTTTGGGTTTGTGTGAATGCAGAGGACAGGTGGCTGTCTCTCTCCTCTCCAGTGGACAAAGCCTGGCAAAGAATTTCTGTTGAGGAGGCTCTGAGTATCTGAGTGCAGCTGAATGAAGTCCTGGCATGCAGACCAATAAAACAGTGTGTGTGAAAGGCTGTTACTGAGATGGTCACTGGAATAATTACCCAAGGGAGCCCACTTGGAGTGCCTCCTCCCATCCAAGTGCAGGGCCTGCTAGAAAAACACACTCATGAAATGCTGAAAATCCTTGACACCCAGAACCTTAATTAACAAATGAAGATGTAACAGGCCCTTCCATAGAGCCTTCAAGCACAGAGTTGTTGGAGGCTGATGGTAGGCTCTGTCAGACTTACCATGAGGCAGAAAAGGCAACTGCCTCAGGCCTAACATCCAGTGGTGTGTAGTCACGGATGACAAGGGAACACAGGCTTCTCCAAATATTTGACCAATAAAAAAATAACAATTATAAAATAATTTATCTTTCGTCTCTCTGTGTTTTCATAAGAATCTCACCAGAGAAATCATCAGAGAGAGGGAAACAGCACCCCTCTGTTTCAGTATGTGTAGCCCATGTATCTGATGTTGTCTGGACCAAAAGAGTATGTGCCACCGTGGACATGCGCCACCGTGATATAAAATAAGGCAGAGACAGCAAAAAGACAACAGTCACGCAGGCAGAAAAATGTGGTATAGGGCAAACAACGCAATTATCACAAGATAGGTTGTAATAATTTTACTGGCTTAGCTCGGCTTCCCCAGTGATTTTATCCACACACTGCTACTGCTCACAACATCAAGGGGCCTCATGAGCTGAGCATAAACATTTAATAAATACATCTCTGCTTGAGGCCCCCGCCCATGCTCCCTCGATGCATATGAAATAAAAAAATAAATCCCCATCAAAATCCATCTGTTTAAGATAAAAAATATCTGGTGTTTTGTGTTGCATGTGTTGCGTCTCAATCCACCGCCTCTGCCGATGTCCGCCTTCCGCATCTGCGGTGGAAGGTGGCTGAGCTACTGCTGTGTTTGTCAGACCAGGAGAAAATTGTTCTTCTCAGAAAAACATACACTACCGTTCAAAAGTTTGGGGTCACCTAGAAATGTCCTTGCTTTTGAAAGAAAAGCATATTTTTTTGTCCATTAAAATAACATCAAATTGATCAGAAATACAGTGCAGACATTCTCAATGTTGGAAACGACTATTGTAGCTGGAAAAGGCTGATATTTTAATGGAATATCTACATAGGCGTACAGAGGCCCATTATCAGTAACCATCACTCCTGTGTTCCAATGGCACGTTGTGTTAGCTAATCAAAGTTGATCATTTTAAAAGGATAATTGATCATTAGAAAACCCTTTTGCAATTATGTTAGCACAGCTGAAAACTTTTGTGCTGATTAAGGAAGCAATAAAACTGGCCTTCTTTAGACTTGTTGAGTATCTGGAGCATCAGCATTTGTGGGTTCGATTACAGGCTCAAAATGTCCAGAAACAAAGAACTTTCTTCTGAAACTTGTCCGCCTATTCTTGTTCTTAGAAATGAAGGCTATTCCAAGTGAGAAATTGCCAAGAGACTTGAATATATCGTACAACGCTGTGTACTACTCCCTTCACAAAACAGCACAAACGGGCTCTAACCAGAATAGAAAGAGGAGTGGGAGGCCCCGGTGCACAACTGAGTAAGAGGACAAGTACGTTAGAGCGTCTCGTTTGAGAAACAGACGCCTCACAAGTCCTCAACTGGCAGCTTCATTAAATAGTACCCGCAAAACACCAGCCTCAACGTCAACAATGAAGAGGCGACTCCAGGATGCTGGCCTTCTAGGCAGAGTTCCTCTGTCCAGTGTCTGTGTTCTTTTGCCCATCTTAATATTTTATTTTTATTGGTTAGTCTGAGATATGGCTTTTTCTTTGCAACTCTGCCGAGAAGTCCAGCATCCCGGAGTCACCTCTTCACTTTGATGTTGAGACTGGTGTTTTGCTATTTTAATGGACAAAAAAATAGCTTTTCTTTCAAAAGCAAGGACATTTCTAAGTCAACCCAAACTTTTGAATGGTAGTGTATGTATTGTCCGAACAGTTTGGAATACACACTAATATGACCCCTCCACAATTGTCAATGGGACTCGTCTAAAGGTAACCCAATACTGGTCTGGAAAATACATTTCAATGGTATACTGGTTGTGAATATTTGTTACAATTCTTACATCTTTAAGATATAGAACATACACTTCTAAACATACTTACTTTTTATTACATTTTTGACTATCTGTTTTACCATGTATGAATCTGTTAATCAATGCGTTTCTATGGGCTAATAGCAGTAAGGACAAATGCAATATTTAATCAAATAATTATAGATATTTTCTTAACTACAGGGGTCTTAAATGCAAAATCAAATAGCAAAATGGTCCTTGTATAACAATCTTAAAACAATTCCATATCTTAGCTTAGTAGAAACCCAGCTGTGGGTCAAAAGACTCTCGGGCAGGGATCCCCAACTGGCGGCCCACAGGTGGTTTTATTATGGCATGTCATACTCTTTTTTGGCCAGACGGCATCAGATACATGGGCTACATATAGTAAGACAGAGAGGCGCTGTTTCTCTCGCCCGGATGCTTTCTCCAGTGAGGGTTTCAGCCACTTGCTAATTGAAGGAAAGTTGGCGGGTGCACAGTGCACTGTTCAGATGCTGGAATTATTTTGGATGAAAGTACATTACAGTTAAAATACATTTCTTTACTATAAATCCCATAAAAAATATTAACCTCTGCCTGGGTTTGGTCCTCATGCCAATTTCTTGATGCCGATTTCTAGCCCATTGCTCCAAGGAGCTGGCACTTGCTCTAACCAGCTGGCACATAACATTCTGAAAACCATATATGTTTCTTAGAGCTTGGTGAGAACGTGATTGTCTCATGGTTATTTTGCATACAATCTTCCTATAACGTTTCCTACAGGTTTCCTCATGGTTCTATTTACAGTAATGTTCTCACATTGTTCAGAGAACATTAAGAAACAATGTACTTCTGTGGGAATTTCAGTAGTTCAGCATTATGTTTTCTACAGGTTTCCTCATGGTTCTATTTAAAGCAATGTTCTCAAATTTTTCACTTTAAGAAACAACATTCTTCTGTGGGAATTCCATTACTTCAGAATAACATTTTCTGCAGGTTTCCTCATGGTTTTATTTGTCATGTTCTCAGCACATTAAGTAAACTTTCCATAAAAAAACACAATAAAACATTTGTAACATTCTAAGAATGTTATTTAAAAACATTTACATAATGTTCCCAGCTCAACAAAACTCCCTCTGTCCTCTATCTTGTTAACTGTGTTCAGGTGTGTTGGCCACACCCACTACTTGGCCACACATGATCTTAATGAGTGCTTGTTTCCTTTGAAATGGGGTCTGTTTGAATAGACTAAAATGAACAGCTTTGTATGAGTAAAAAAAAAAACAAGGCCATCCTGGTGGACAGTGGACTAATTCCATGGATAGAGCGCAGAAGATCAATGGTTTGAATCTCATTGACGCCATGCCACAATAAAAAAGACATGTGTTTGCATGATTAATACCTAAGCAAATTAAATTCCATGTGTTCTATCTGTGCTTGGAGTTCAAAACAGTTAACCCAAAGCTAGCAGAATTATTGAAACATGTTCTCAGAACGTTATTTAATTACCTTCATATAACCTATAATTTCTGTTCTCAGAACGTTAATAAAACCAAAATAATTACTTTATGGGAACCATAGAAAAACATTTGCGAACCTAACTGCAACCTAAAAGGTATAGTTCCCGGAAAAGGTGAAATTTTCACTTCTATTCTCAGAATGTCTAAAAAACGTTTTGTTTTAACAGTCAGGAAACTTATGGCTTCATTCCTAGAACCAATGGGAAACAAAAAACCCAGTCATGAATCACACCCCAGTCTCAGCTTTATACAGCTGTGAAGCTAGCTCTTCAGACCCTTCAATTCTTCACGCTGTCTTTGGAGGAGGCAAGGGGGAAGTAGGGGGGAGGACATGGCATAATTGACGAGGTTCTTAATGTTCTACACAGCAGCAGCCAGCATAGCATGTGGGGAAGTCTATGAAGTCATGTTGCAGGGACTGACTCTCCCTATCCAGAATATCTTTAGCGACTTTGTCAAGAGGTTTGGACCTTTTGGCGTAACAGTTAAGTTGCTGACTTGATAGTCGCTGGACCAGGGTGGTTAAAGTCACGGTTGGTGCTACCCCTTGAATTCGCTCCATTGGTGTCAGAAGTGGGATGGTGGGTGGAGCAATCAGAGAGCTGTGTACATGTGAGGGACTTGGTATAGAGAAGCATGGAGACACGCTCTCCCAAAGGAAGGGGGTAATGGTAACGTAGCAACTTTAACCCAACATGTAACAACCTTATCAAGAGGCTTGGACCTCTTGGCATAAATGGTTAAGGTGTTGGCTTGACAGTCGCTGGACCGGGTTTGTGTCAGGGCTACCCCTGAATTTGCTGTATTATACTCCAGCACCTTATTCACTATTTGATATAACCTTATATTTATTTATTTATTTATTTTTATTTTACCTTTATTTAACCAGGTAGGCAAGTTGAGAACAAGTTCTCATTTACAATTGCAACCTGGCCAAGATAAAGCAAAGCAGTTTGACAGATACAACAACACAGAGTTACACATGGAGTAAAACAAACATACAGTCAATAATAAAGTATAAACAAGTCTATATACAATGTGAGCAAATGAGGTGAGAAGGGAGGTAAAGGCAAAAAAGGCCTTGGTGGCAAGGTAAATACAATATAGCAAGTAAAACACTGGAATGGTAGTTTTGCAATGGAAGAATGTGCAAAGTAGAAATAAAAATAATGGGGTGCAAAGGAGCAAAATAAATAAATAAATTAAATACAGTTGGGAAAGAGGTAGTTGATAGGGCTAAATTATAGGTGGGCTATGTACAGGTGCAGTAATATGTGAGCTGCTCTGACAGTTGGTGCTTAAAGCTAGTGAGGGAGATAAGTGTTTCCAGTTTCAGAGATTTTTGTAGTTCGTTCCAGTCATTGGCAGCAGAGAACTGGAAAGAGAGGCGGCCAAAGAAAGAATTGGTTTTGGGGGTGACTAGAGAGATATACCTGCTGGAGCGTGTGCTACAGGTGGGAGATGCTATGGTGACCAGCGAGCTGAGATAAGGGGGGACTTTACCTAGCAGGGTCTTGTAGATGACATGGAGTCAGTGGGTTTCATATTTCATATTAAGGTGAGGAGGAGAGGAAATAGTTTCACTATTGATACGCAGCCCAAAAGTGTCCTCCAAGTTGTTAGTTGCCGAGTTGAGCTTGCAACTGTTGCAATAATTAATTCTAGAGGAATTCTCTATGGGAATCATATGCATTACGAGTTCTAAGATATAGGCCCAATTATGTGGTCTGTACGGCGTCTAGCTCTATTATTGCGACACGTTCCCGTTTTCAGAACGTAGTGCCATTTCATTAGTTTAGGCTACTTTCAATTTTGTTGTACAGAAAGCGAAAGTAGAATTGCTCAGATCGAACTTCGCCGACGCATTGCTGTACAGGTAAGAAAAACACTAATATACATGTAATACTAATTTGGAAACCTTTTTGATAGGACTTGGCTGAAACTAAACTAATATTTATTTTATTTCTGTCTGTTATGGTTATGCCATTGTCTGTGGTCCATACAGTTGCATGTTTTAGCAGCTGTGTATAATGTATAAGACATAAATTAAATATGACTATAAATATGACATTCTAGCGTAATTTAAATGTATGCTACAGTAGGCTATATCTGTTAGGGTCCACTGTAGGGATAGACAGGGATGATGAGATCAGGATGCAGTGGTGGAAAAAATAACAAATTGTCATACTTGAGTAACAGTAAAGATACCTTACAGTTGCACTATGCGGAATTCTCTCCGCCATTTCCTGGTTGCTAAAACTCTAGTTTGCCTAATTTCAGTTTATGTGACAAAATAAGCTAGTATAGTGTAGATAATCATTGTAACATCCAAACCGCTGTGAAATATATTTTCCATAACCAAAAATATTGCTGTTTCAGCTGTTTGAAGCTGGTGTACAAAACCCGAAAGACAAAGACTCAAAAACGAAACTTAAGAACGGAAAGCATAGAAATAACAGAGCGACCACTTTAGACTTGTTTTCAAGTGACATTATAGATCTATGACTCACATTTGTATGTGGTTGGTTGCCCAAAAAGTTACATATTGACACTAATAGAAAAGGACTCAAGTAAAAGTAAAAGTCACCCAGTGAAATACTACTTGATTAAATGTCTAAAAGTATTTGGTTTTAAATATACTTAAGTATCAAACGTAAAAGTAAAAGTAATTGCTCAAATACATCTAATTATCAAAAGTAAAAGTAAACATAGAAATAATTTCGCATTCCTTATATTAAAAAATCCAGACGGCACTATTGACTTGTTTTAAAAATGTATGGGTAGCCAGGGGCACACTCCAACACTCAGTCATAATTTACAAACAAAACATTTGTGTTTAGTGAGTGACAGATCAGAGGCAGTAGAGATGACTAGGACATTGTCTTGATAAGTGCGTGAATTGGACCATTTTCTCAGCCTGATAAGGAATCATTAGAAATGTAACAGTACTTTTGGGTGTCAAAAATGTATGGGGTAAAAATAACATTTTCTTTAGGAATGTAGTGGAGTAAAAATAAATGTTGTCAACTACTTAAGTAGTACTTTAAAGTATTTTTACTTAAAGTTGCACTATGCAGAAATCACTGCCATTTCCTGGTTGCTGTAATAGTTTGCCTAATTTCAGTTTATGTGACAAAATAAGTTAGCATAGTTAAGAGAATCGTTGTACCATCATATTTTTCAAAAGCAAAAATATTATATTTTCAGCGGTTTGAAGGTTGTGTACTAAACTGAAAGTAAAAGATGCAAAAACAAAACTTAAGAATGGGAAGCATTGAAATAACGCACATAGAACAAACGTGCTTTCAAGTAGAATGATAGATCTATAACTCACGTTTCTGTGTGAATTTGGTCAGGTCGCCCAAAAAGTTACATATTGCCACTTTAAAGCACTTTACACCAATGCCAGGCAGTATGCCTACACTTAATAATATAATTTTAAACCGTTCCATTCATTCGAAGTTCTATTTGGCTCCCATATACACCCTGAAGAATATTTTGTTTTGACTGTCCAATTAATTCCATTCTAGGATGTCGTTGACGTTCTTTGGCTGGGACGTGGTGTACGATGACAAATCCCTGGTGTTGGAACTGGGGGCAGAGCAGGAGCCTCAAAAGGGGGATTCTTACACTATGTACCATGGCACCAATGTCCAGACTGCTCGGCTCATCATCACCAATGGCTTCCGCCAGTCCCCTGATGGCATGTTGGGCCCCGGTGTGTACGTGAGCCGCAACCAGCAGAAGGCAGAGCGCTACCCGCTAAAATCCCCCCCCTCAAATCGTGTGGTGCTGCAGCTGCGTGTTAACGCTGGTCGCGTGAAACGCATCGACAAAGACAACCACCCTATGCAAAAGAGCTGGAACGCAGCAGGGTACGACACCGCATGGGTTCCCCCCAACTGTGGCATGCAATCTGTGCCCAGCGGCCTGGAGGAGGACTGTGTGTTTGACCCCCAGCGTGTCGTGGTCACTAGCATCGCCAAGGCGCCCAACCCCACCATCCTGGCTGAGCTAAAGCAGTTGGTTTCACAGAAGCGGGCTGGGATTGGAAGGGGTGGAGACATGCAGGTTGCGGTGGCTGGGGGTGTGTGTACCCTGTGCAAGAGGAAAACCACACCAGATCACACACATACGCTGCTCCCGTGCTGGGGCTGCGGACAGAACATCTGCACCCTAATGACCAAACACACCTGCTCTGCCAGTGCCTGACACGGGGGGGGGGGGGGGGGGGGGGGGGGGGGGGGGGGGTAGAAGACAAGGAGTAGCAGTGATGTGTCATGGTCTAGTAGTCTTCGGTGGTGTGTTATTGCATACATGTATCTCAGGGACCTAATATTTTATTATTCTGTAAAATATATGCTGTACATCATGTGGCCAGAATGTATCTCCTGAACAAACCTTTTATCTCCACATGTGGCTGTTTTGGTGAACAATGATGTGCCAGAGGGGATCAACGAAGACACATAGCATGTACTTGTACAGTACCAGTCAAAAGTTTGGACACACCTACTCATTCCAGGTTTTTTTTAAAATTTTTGCAGAATAATAGTGAAGAGTTAAATCAAAATATATTTTATGAGATTCTTTAAAGTAGCCAACCTTTGCACATTCTTGGCATTCTCTTAACCAGCTTGATGAGGTAGTCACCTGGAATGCATTTCAATTAACAGGTGTGCCTTGTTAAAAGTTAATTTGTGGAATTTCTTTCCTTAATGCATTTGAGCCAATCAGTTGTGTACCACCCCTGTATACATAACATAGCCCCTATAAGTCCATACTATGGCAAGAACAGCTCAAATAAGCAAAGAGAAACTACAGTCCATCATTACTTTAAGACATGAAGGTCAGTCAACCTGGAAAATGTCAAGAACTTTGAAAGTTTCTTCAAGTGCAGTCGCAAAAACCATCAAGCACTTTGATGAAGCTGTCTCTCATGAGGACCGCCACAGGAAAGGAAGACCCAGAGATACCTCTGCCACTGAAGATAAGTTCAATCGAGTTACCAGCCTCAGAACTTGCAGCCCAAATTAATGCTTCACAGAGTTCAAGTAACAGACATCTCAACATCAACTGTGCAGACTGCGTGAATCAGGCCTTCATGGTTGAGTTTCTGCAAAGAAACCACTACTTAAAGACATCAATAATAAGAAGAGACTTGCTTGGGCCAAGAAACACGAGCAATGGACATGAGACCGGTGGAACTCTGTCCTTTGGTCTGATGAGTCCAAATTTGAGATTTTTAGTTCCAACCAACATGTCTTTGTGAGACGTAGAGTAGGTGAACGGATGATCTCTGCATGTGTGGTTCACACTGTGAAGCATGGAGGTGCTTTGCTGGTGACACTGTCAGTGATTTATTTAGAATTTAAGGCAAACTTAACCTGCATGGCTACCACAGCATTCTGCAGCGATACACCATCCCATGTAGTTTGCGCTTAGTAGGACTATAATTTGATTTTCAACAGGACAATGAACTCCAAACACACCTCCAGGCTGTGTAAGGGCAATTTGACCAAGGAGAGTGATGGCATCAGATGACCTAGCCTCCACAATCACCCGACCTCAACCCAATTGAGATGGTTTGGGATGAGTTAGACCACAGAGTGAAGGAAACGCAGCCAACAAGTGCTCAGCATATGTGGGAACTCCTTCTAGACTGTTTGAAAAGCATTCCAGGTGAAGCTGGTTGAGAGAATGCCAAGAGTGCACAAAGCTGTCATCAAGGCAAAGGGTGGCTACTTTGAATAATGTAAAATCTATTTTGATTTAACAATTGTTTGGTTACTACATAATTCCATGTTATTTCATAGTTCTAATGTCTTCACTATTATTCTACAATGTAGAAAATAGTAAAAATAAAGAAAAACCTTTCAATGAGTAGGTGTAAACTTGACTGGTACTGTGTATTGGCTTTTTATTCCTGCAGTATAACTAATATCACTTTGTACATTTTCTTCTTCTTGAACTGCACTGTTGGTTAAGAGTTTGTAAGTAAGCATTTCACGGTAAAGTCTACACTTGTTGTATTCGGCGCATGTGGCAAATTGTTTGATTTGATCCATTTCATATGAAATACATGAGCTCCAAAGTTAAAATGCTTTTTCCTCATAGGGTTTGTGGTTCTCTTACATATAGCTATGGCAGTGGTTACATGATATCATTTGGCAATGTGTGACAGCATTCACGTGAAATAAAGAAGCAACAATTGTAAAAGCAGGTTCAGGACAGCAGCTTAATTTCCTTCAATTATATTTATTGCTGATGCGTTTCGGAGAAAGTGCCTCGTTTTAAACACAATTTCCTCAGTATGCACAGTGCAAACTACACTGGAATCTAAGGAGTTTGAGACCCAGTGGCGTGTGATGTGATTTCAACCATCTTCAGTCCTGACTCATGGGCAGGCTTAGAGCATATACATCAAGGGTGGCCTTCCGCACCAGTGGGTTGGCTTTGAGCGCAAATTAAACATGTTATCAAGTGATACATCCTTTCTGTCTTAAGGCGACACCCAAAAGCAGATATGTTAATATAGCTCATGCTCTGAAGGCACTTTCCTACATGATCAACAGCATAGTGCAATAACAAAGCTTACATTCTTAATTAGCCAACTACATAAATTGAAACACTATCTTGTTTGTCTGTCAATATCAAGTGTCAGTCAAGGCATTTAGTAAGTGATCAGTTAAATATGGGTTAACAAGTGAGCATTCACCAGAAGCTGTAGGGAGACCATACATATGTTTTGGAATTGAGTTATTTTTTTCTGGTCAAAAGTGCTGAATCTGAAGGTGTAGGTTTGGGTGCATCCAAATGTACCCATTTGTTTTTTGGCTGAATGTGTTTGTGGTACTGTGAGTTGCCACTGGAGAAATTAACTTAAAGCTACAGAATGCACCTCTAAGAACTTGAAGTTAAACTGTTACACCCTGGAAGCAAAACATTGTGACAGGAATGTGTTCACTGCTTACCACTCCCGTGCCTCCCTTCTACCTACATGAAGAATACCCTTTGAACATCATGGCAGGATATAGAGGAGTGGTCATCTCATGCATACGATCATACATAGGCGACAACATAACCTATGCATGATATGACCACTCCTCTACATCCTGCCGCGCTGCTCAAAAAGTTAAGATACCATTTTCAGAGGCTAGTGTTTTGACCCTCAGTGCCTCCTGTTGGTGTTATTCCCAAATCTCAATATCCCATAGTAAGAACTGATTGCCTAAACTAATCTATTGCATACAAATACCATAAGTACTGTAAACCTTTGACACGATTGTGAAAGACAGAGAAAGCACAAGAGTCAGGCAATGAAGGAGATACATTGTTGACTTCAGGTCATGCATTGTTTGCAGAGTGAGTGGCTGGCTGTGGATGGAGCTGTGCTGTCCCCCCCTGGTAGTCAGTCAGTCTGTAGTGGGCAGTCAGCAAGAGGCGAGCCGTGTGTGGAACTCCAGCAGTCTGCTGTCTCCACTGGCTTTGGCGTCATCCACCAGGGTCTAAAGACACACAAAGTAAAACTGCTGAATAGGAACACTAAACATTGTGACAGGAACATGTTTTAAGGGATGAATTCACTGCATACCACTACCTTCTACCTACATGCAGAATACCCTTTGAACAGCGTAGCAGGTCATCTCATGCATACGAACACACCCTATGCATGATATGACCACTGCCGCGCTGTTCAAAACGTTTCAAGATACAATCTTCAGAGGCTAGTGTTTTGACCACCTGACCCTCCTCATCACTTCATCCTCTGAGACATTAGGCTAATGATCTTCTGTTACCTGATTGGAAGTCCCTAGCTAACTGCTGCTACCTCAGTGCATCCCACCTGGCTGGCCTGCTCCTTATTGAAACAGTACACCTGACCTCAACTGTGCTCCCTGCTTCGACAGACCAAGCAATCAATACACAGTAAATATACTACTTTCTCCTGTATTAAATGTGGCATCTCATTTTCACCACAAATACTGTTACATTAGTCTTTAAAACAATCACACATGAATACTTGTATACTTCTTGGAAATCTTTTGGCTGTAATTGGTTCATTCTGTACTCACGTCCATCAGCTCCAGGTCGTCTTTGGCATGCAGGTGGCGTAGGAGGTACCAGCGAGCCACACACGCCACAGTCTCTGGGTAACCTTGGGAGTACACCAGCCTCTCCAACAAACGCCTCGTCTCCCTGGACCACATCAACAATCAGAGCAATCCGATTCAGACGACAGGAGAGTTGTTTGCAGTGGATGTGCACAGTCTTTTACTATTGTGAATGTGTTATGAAGTTGTATCACACAAGAATAAGCTGTCTGTAATATCAACTGTACTGTTGAACACATGCATTGAAGATTT
Organism: Oncorhynchus clarkii lewisi; assembly: GCF_045791955.1. NCBI lineage: Eukaryota > Metazoa > Chordata > Actinopteri > Salmoniformes > Salmonidae > Oncorhynchus > Oncorhynchus clarkii. The sequence continues at coordinate 14,939,708 of NC_092152.1, forward strand.
GCTGTCATGGTTCGAGGAGCGAGAATATGAAATGGAGATTATGGGTACATCCCAATAATATCTCCTTTATCCTGAAGTGTTCACTCATTCACTACTTCCCATAAATCCAAATGCATTGGCTTGGTGGAGACATTGGCTAGTGGGAGTTTTCACCATATTCCTGATTCCTAACTTGAAAGGAAGCTACTGGTAAAGAAGTGAATAAGTCCACACTTTGGGAGAAAGGAGATAATTGGGACATCGCCAGCCACTCTGATGAGTAGCAGGGGTTCCCACCTGGCGGACATCTTGGTGGCGAAGTGTAGCAGGGCCTGGACAAGGAGGGCTACAGGGGAGGGGCCCAGCTTCAGAGCCTCGGTGGTCGCCTCCAGAACCAGCTCCTTCCATTCATCACCAGGGACTTTCGACTGAAACACACAAGAAAAAAAATAAAGACATTTCATACCTCCATTGAGGTGAGCAGAAGGTGAATGTCCCTTGACAATGCAATGTTCCACTGTTTAATCAAGGAATTGTCTAATGCTACTCAAGGCTTTGTCTGAAATCTAATTTGGGCTCAGCAGGTAGAGACAGATAATTACCATCCCACAGGAAGAGAAACATTCATTCCCCTCTCTCACCAAGGTTCACTATTCCTCTTAAAAAGTCTCACAGCCATAGCCACAGGAAGATGTTTGGTTTATTTTTTTTCTTCCCTACAGACTGCTATATTGATCCACTAATACAGGCCTAGTAAAGGCCCATTGAACTACTTCAGTGGGACATTTGTTTCCTTTTAAAAATAGATATATTTTCAGGGGGTGCTGCAGCACCATCAGCACCCCTACTTCTCACGGCTATGCTCACAGGCCTGATGCATAACTCAAACCTCCCTTTTTAGAGCTGTACATACACTGGGGCTGTTGAAAGGGACAATGAATACCCTTGGTGCTGTTTGCATTTCCACTTGGCTTTGATCAGTTGTCCCATCATTGTGTGTGTGTCATTCCTCACTAACATGCCGTCTTTTGTGTTCTGTTGTTGGTCTCTGTATTTGGGGGGATGGGCCCGTGTGAGTGTGTTTTGTGTTAACAACTGACTCAATACACCGGCTACCTTGGTTTAACCATATTTCAGAAATTTTTAGGAAAAAGGGTTCACATTGTGTAATTTACTGGAATACAAATACAAACAAACTCCGCATTCTTGACTTGTCATGGATGTGTAAATAACTGTACATTTAACATCCCATGGTATTCCAGAAACTCCATCAACAAAATCCTATATTAAGTTCAGTATTAAATATGTTGAATCAATCATCCCCACCATGCCCAGCAGGGCTAGTCCCAGAGGGAGACTCCCCGTGCCCAGCAGGGCTAGTCCCAGAGGGAGACTCCCCGTGCCCAGCAGGGCTAGTCCCAGAGGGAGACTCCCCGTGCCCAGCGGGGCTAGTCCCAGAGGGAGACTCCCCGTGCCCAGCGGGGCTAGTCCCAGAGGGAGACTCCCCGTGCCCAGCGGGGCTAGTCCCAGAGGGAGACTCCCCGTGCCCAGCAGGGCTAGTCCCAGAGGGAGACTCCCCGTGCCCAGCAGGGCTAGTCCCAGAGGGAGACTCCCCGTGCCCAGCAGGGCTAGTCCCAGAGGGAGACTCCCCATACCCAGTAGGGCTAGTCCCAGAGAGAGACTCACCATGCCCAGAAGGGCTAGTCCCAGAGAGAGACTCCCCGTGCCCAGAAGGGCTAGTCCCAGAGAGAGACTCACCATACCCAGAAGGGCTAGTCCCAGAGAGAGACTCACCATGCCCAGAAGGGCTAGTCCCAGAGAGAGACTCACCATGCCCAGAAGGGCTAGTCCCAGAGAGAGACTCACCATGCCCAGTAGGGCTAGTCCCAGAGGGAGACTCACCATGCCCAGTAGGGCTAGTCCCAGAGGGAGACTCACCATGCAGGGGCTGAGGGCCAGCAGGGCTAGGCGCAGAAGACATGCCATTTTCCCACTGTGGAGGTCAAGCTGGGAGGCCAGTTGCAGGCTTTGTCTGTAGGCCATTACTGCCTGTACCAGCAGACCCTGGGTACGATACACCTCCGCCAGCCACTGAGAGAGGAGGGGAGAGACAAGTGAGGGAAGAAGGACGCGAACAAACAAAACTTTACAGACATCCAGGCCAATAGCTTCAACCCCGCCCAGTCAGCAGTGTGTGTGACTCACGTGCCAGGCGGCCACTGAGGTGTGATTGGCTGAGACGGCACTGCTGAGCTGCTCCAGGACAGAAGCTGGCAGGGCAGTACCGGCACTAGACAGGAGGAGGTGTTCACACTGCACCTGCCTCAACAGCAGGACTACAGCGGGGTGCTCAGGAGACACACTCAGGACCTGGGAAAGAGGCAGGAGAGACGGGGTTAGAGGCAGGAGAGACGGGGTTAGAGGGAGGAGAGACGGGGTTAGAGGGAGGAGAGACGGGGTTAGAGGGAGGAGAGACGGGGTTAGAGGGAGGAGAGACGGGGTTAGAGGGAGGAGAGACGGGGTTAGAGGGAGGAGAGACGGGGTTAGAGGGAGGAGAGATGGGGTTAGAGGGAGGAGAGATGGGGTTAGAGGCAGGAGAGACGGGGTTAGAGGCAGGAGAGACGGGGTTAGAGGGAGGAGAGACGGGGTTAGAGGGAGGAGAGACGGGGTTAGAGGGAGGAGAGACGGGGTTAGAGGCAGGAGAGACGGGGTTAGAGGGAGGAGAGACGGGGTTAGAGGCAGGAGAGACGGGGTTAGAGGGAGGAGAGACGGGGTTAGAGGGAGGAGAGACGGGGTTAGAGGGAGGAGAGACGGGAGGAGAGACGGGGTTAGAGGGAGGAGAGACGGGGTTAGAGGGAGGAGAGACGGGGTTAGAGGGAGGAGAGACGGGGTTAGAGGGAGGAGAGACGGGGTTAGAGGGAGGAGAGACGGGGTTAGAGGGAGGAGAGACGGGAGGAGAGGGAGGAGAGACGGGAGGAGAGACGGGGTTAGACGGGAGGAGAGACGGGGTTAGAGGCAGGAGAGACGGGGTTAGAGGGAGGAGAGACGGGGTTAGAGGGAGGAGAGACGGGGTTAGAGGCAGGAGAGACGGGGTTAGAGGGAGGAGAGACGGGGTTAGAGGGAGGAGAGACGGGGTTAGAGGGAGGAGAGACGGGGTTAGAGGGAGGAGAGACGGGGTTAGAGGGAGGAGAGACGGGGTTAGAGGGAGGAGAGACGGGGTTAGAGGGAGGAGAGACGGGGTTAGAGGGAGGAGAGACGGGGTTAGAGGGAGGAGAGACGGGGTTAGAGGGAGGAGAGACGGGGTTAGAGGGAGGAGAGACGGGGTTAGAGGGAGGAGAGACGGGGTTAGAGGCAGGAGAGACGGGGTTAGAGGCAGGAGAGACGGGGTTAGAGGCAGGAGAGACGGGGTTAGAGGGAGGAGAGACGGGGTTAGAGGGAGAATAGCAGGAGAGGAGGAACACCTTCAGGAGATCAAACATGAAAACTCCTTCACTTTCAAATTAGACTACAGAGCTCAGAGAGATGTATGACGGATGTGGTTTGGAAGTGCTGAGCGTATAGGGGACGTATGACTGTTGCATGTACAGGGTGTATTTGTATTTCTTATGGAGGCAGTTTATACAATTTTAAAAACATTACAATACATTCACAGATTTCACAACACTCTGTGTGCCCTCAGGCCCCTACTACTACATATCTACAGTACTAACTCCATGTGTATGTGTGTGTATAGTGTGTATGTTATCGTGTGTGTGCCTATGTTTGTGTTGCTTCACAGTCCTGCTGTTCCATAAGGTGTTTTTAAATCTGTTTTTTAAAATCTAATTTTACTGCATGCATCAGTTACTTGATGTGGAATAGAGTTCCATGTAGTCATGGTTTTATGTAGTACTGTGTGCCTCCCATAGTCTGTTCTGGACTTGGGGACTGTGAAGAGACCTCTGGTGGCACGTCTTGTGGGCTATGCATGGATGTCCGAGCTGTGTGCCAGTAGTTCAGACAGCTCGGTGTATTCAACATGTTAATACCTCTCATAAATACAAGTACTGATGAAGTCACTGTAATCTCTCCGCCACTGAGCCAGGAGAGATTGACATGCATATTATTAATATTAGCCCTCTGTGTACATCCAAGGGCGAGCCGTGCTGCCCTGTTCTGAGCCAATTGCAATTTTCCTAAGTCCTTTGTGGTACCTGACCACATGACTGAACAGTAGTCAAGGTACGACAAAACTAGGGTCTGTAGGACCTGCCTTGTTGATACTCTGCCTTCTTAACAGCACTAACACTTTATTATGGACAGACTTCTCCCCATCTTAGCTACTGTTGTATCAATATGTTTTGACCATGACAGTTTACCATCCAGGGTTACTACAAGCAGTTTAGTCTCCTCAACTTGCTCAAATTCCACATTATTCATTGCAAGATTTAGTTGAGGTTTAGGGTTAAGTGAATAATTTGTCCCAAATACAATGCTTTTAGTTTTAGAAATATTTAGGGCTTACTTAATCCTTGCCACCCACTCTGAAACTAACTGCAACTCTTTGTTAAGTGTTGCAGTCATTTTAGTCACTGTAGTAGCTGACATGTATAGTGTTTAGTCATCCACATACATAGGCACTCTAGCTTTACTCAACACTACCCTGGGGAATTCCTGATTCTACCTGGATTATGTCTGAGAGGCTTCCATTAAAGAACACCCTCTGTGTTCTGTTAGAGAAGTAACTCTTTATCCACATTATAGCAGGGGGTGTAAAGCCGTACACATATGTTTTTCCAGCAGCAGACTATGATCGATAATGTCAAAACGTGCACTGAAGTCTAACAAGACAGCCCCCACAATCATTTCATCATCATTTTTTATCAGCCAATCATCAGTCATTTGTGTAAGTGCTGTGCTTGTTGAATGTCCTTCCCTATAGGCATGCTGAAAGTCTGTTGTCAAGTTGTTTACTGTGAAATAGCATTGTATTTGGTCAAACACAATTTTATCCAGAAGTTTACTAAGGGTTGGTAACAGGCAGATTGGTCGGCTATTTGAGCCAGAAAGGGGGCTTTACAATTATTGGGTACGAGAATGACTTTAGCTTCCCTCCAGGCCTGAGGGCACACGCTCTCTAGTAGGCTTAAATTGAAGATGTGGCAAATAGGAGTTGTCTGCTATTATCCTCAGTATTTTCCATCCAGATTGTCAGACCCCGGTGGCTTGTCATTATTGATAGACGACAATAATGTTTTCACCTCATCCACACTGACTTGACGGAATTAAAAAGTACAATTCTTGTCTTTCATAATTTGGTCCTATGTACTTGGATGTGTGGTGTCAGCGTTTGTTGCTGGCATGTCATGCCTAAGTTTGCTAAACTTGCCAATGAAAAAGTTATTAAAGTAGTTGGCAATATCAGTGGGCTTTGTGATGAATGAGCTATCTGATTCAATGAATGATGGAGCAGTTGGCTTTTCCCCAACATTTCATTTTAAAGGTGCCCCAAAGCTTTTTACTATCATTCATCTTTGTTTCATGGTGTTGTTTCTTTTTATTCAGTTTAGTCACATGATTTCTTAATTTGCAGAATGTTTGCCAATCAGTTGGGCTGCCAGACTTAATTGCCATACCTTTTGCCTCATTCCTCTCAACCATACAATTTTTCAATTTCTCATCAATCCTAGGAGATTTAACAGTTTTTAGTCATTTTCTTAATGGGTGCATGCTTATTAGTAACTGGAATAAGTAGTTTCATAAATGTGTCAAGTGCAGCGTCTGGTTGCTCCTCATTTACACACCAGACCAGCAAATATTCTTTACATCATCAACATATGAATCACTACAAAACTTATTGTATGACCTCTTATACATTATATTAGCCAGCCTTTGGAACAGTGGTTTTCCTAGATATGGCAATTATATTTGTTTGTAAATACCCTGGTAGGTTGACAGTTTGACGTTTTTTCTTGAGTGGGTAGCTTGATGAAAGTCAGTCAATATTTAAAATCACCCAGAAAATATACTTCTCTGTTGATATCACATACTGTACCTTATCAAGCATTTCACACATATTATCCAGATACTGACTGTTAGCACTTGGTGGTCTATAGCAACTTCCCACAAGAATGGGCTTTAGGAGAGGTAGATGAACCTGTAGCCATATTACTTCAACAGTATTTAACATGTATGTGTGTGTGTACCTGAGAGCAGAGGGCCTCAGCCTGCTCTAGCTGGCCTCCACTTGTCAGTCCTGTCACAGCCTGCTGCAGCACCCAACCCTCCAGAGCCTGGGCCAGAGGCTGTTCCACCTCCTCCACATTCCGTACTACACAGAGACAGAGACAGAGACAGAGACAGAGACAGAGACAGAGACAGAGACAGACAGACAGACAGACAGACAGACAGACAGACAGACAGACAGACAGACAGACAGACAGACAGACAGACAGACAGACAGACAGACAGGACAGACAGGACAGACAGAGAGCGAAAAAGGTTAAAGAAAAGATAAACACATGGAGCGAGGGAAAAAGTCTCACATTTAAATAATTTATTTCGATCCAGAACTTAAATAATGCTACATGACTTCACTACACATGTACACACAGTCACACACACCTCAGACCAGTGCTGACCTACCTTTCTCTGACACCACGGCCATGAGCACCTGCTCCAAGCCTCGTCTGCCAGGGGTGGAGCCAGAAAGGGAGCAGGCTGTGTTCTCTGTGTGACAAGCAGCCATTAGCCCCGCCCACACCGCCGGGTCATCTGACAGACAGACGGGGTGAGGAACATGTTACATCAGGGAATCCATACACAGTGTCTATACACAGTCTTGAAGGGATTGAGGCTTTGTGTGTAGATGTTTATGTTGGAAAAGACTGTGTGTGATCATCATGGCCTTACCGGGGCAGAGCAGCACAGCCCTCTGCATGGTCTTCAGGGCGTTCCTGCTGCGGTCTTCTCCAGAGTGCCTGCCACATGCCAGCTGGTTCACTCCACTGTACAGCAGTGCCCTCTGCAGCCACACACAGGTAGTGGCAGGCAGCACACCCACACACAGGGACAGAATACACAGTGAGAGGGAGGGAACCAAACCGAGAAGATCAGTGGTGACATTTGGGGGGTGTCAAGCAGAGACGAAGGGTATGGGTGAGGCGTGTGGGCAGGGGTGCACATGTACCTTTCCTTGGGTCATGCTGGAGAGACACGCAACGTGGCCTGCCACTGCACCTCCCTGGAACACACAACATAAGCTGAGTGAGTGAGTGAGTGAGTGAGTGAGTGAGTGAGTGAGTGAGTGAGTGACATACCTTGGCCTTCCTGGGGTAATACTGTGGCACCAGTCTGGAAAGCAGGGCCCACAGGGAAGGGTTGCCAGGGTTACTGCACCAACACAACAAGAAAGCGTGTTACTATCTGTATCTACATACCTACTCATATGGAAGAGATTCTAGTGCTTTCTTTAATCCTAAACTACAGGACCAGTCAAAAGTTTGGAGACACCTACTCATATTTGGACTATTTTCTACATTGTAGAATAATAGTGAAGACATCAGAACTATGAGATAACACATATGGAATCATGTAGTAACCATAAAAGTGTGAAACAAATCAAAATATATTTTATATTTGAGATTCTTCAAAGTAGCCACCCTTTGCCTTGACAGCTTTGCACACTCTTGGCATTCTCTCAACCAGCTTCATGAGTTAGTCACCTGGAATGCATTTCAAGTTAATTTGTGGAATTTCTTTCCTTATTAATGCGTTTGAGCCAATCAGTTGTGTTGTAACAAGTTAGGGGTGGTATACAGAAGATAGCCCTATTTGGCAAGCATGTGTCTGTTACAGAGTTCAGGTAACAGACACATCTCAACATCAACTGTTCAGAGGAGACTGAGTGAATCAGACCTTGACATTTCTGCAAAGAAACCACTACTTAAGGACACCAATAAGAAGAAGAGACTTGCTTGGGCCAAGAAACACGAGCAATGGGCATTAGACCGGTGGAAATCTGTCCTTTGGTTGAGATTTTTGGTTCCAACATCCGTGTCTTTGTGAGACGCAGAGTAGGTGAACGGATGATCTCTGCATGTGTGGTTCCCACCGTGAAGCATGGAGAAGATGATGTGATGGTACTATGCTGGTGACAGAGTCTGATTTATTTAGAATTCAAGGCACACTTAACCAGCATGGCTACCACAGCATTCTGCAGCGATACGCCTCTTTGCACTTAGTGGGACTATCATTTGTTTTTTAACAGGACAATGACCCAAAACACACCTTCAGGCTGTGTAAGAGCTATTTGACTAAGAAGGAGAGTGATGGAGTGCTGCATTAGATGACCTGGCCTCCACAATCACCCGACCTCAACCCAATTGAGATGGTTTGGGATGAGTTGGACTGCAGAGTTAAGGAAAAGCAGCCAACAAGTGATCAGCATATGTGGGAACTGCTTCAAGACTTTTGGAAAACCATTCCAGGTGAAGTTGGTTGAGCGAATGCCAAGAGTGTACAAAGCTGTCATCAAGGCAAAGGGTGGCTACTTTGAAGAATCTAAAATATGATCTGTTTAACACTTTTTTGGTGACTACATGATTCCATATGTGTTATTTCAATGTAGAAAATAGTCCAAATAAAGAAAAACCCTTGAATGAGTAGGTGTGTCCAAACTTGACTGGTAGTGTATAAGAAAAGGGACCGTGATGCTACTCAAGGGAAGGGGGATGGAATAGGTCTGGAGTACAGGCCAGGATTAGGGGTCAATATTGAGACTTGGGCTGCATATACTAGGAACCAAATGGAGCCAAGCTGAAACATGGAGGTAACTACCTGGACCTACCTAGTATTTGGTCCAATAAGAAACTAGTTTTAGAAACTAGTTTTACTTTGGACTATTGACTACACCCAGTGGAGTTGAGGTGTACCTGTGGACGGCCCTGGAGGCCTCTCGCTGCACCGCGCTGTAGTTGCCCTGCAGGGCCAGCAGGGTGCAGGTGAGCAGGCAGCGTTGCTCCACGGCAGCCCCAGTGGCCCTGCCCTGCTTCAGCAGCTCAGTGAGGGCCGCGCTGGCCAAGGTGCTGTCCCCATGGACAAGCCCCAGAGCACACAGGCACAGCAGAGACTCTGGCACAGGTTCCTTCAGCATGGAGCTACGGACACCACACAGACGCAAAGAGACAAAAACACACAGAGAGACACACACATACCGTAGGTTTAGTCATTCAGTGTGTGAAGGGAGAAGTGTTGAAGCAGTGGTGCGTCAGGAGGAACTGACCATTTGAAGAGCAGTGTTTTAGCGGAGTCCATGTTCCCCAGTCTGTGCTGCAGCAGAGCCAGAGAAGTCAGAATGTAGGCCTTCTCTTTCTCAGTAGATGTCACCATCAGAGCCTTCTCATAGGCTAAGAGATAGGGCAATGTTGAAAGGCATTCACAAATATAAAAATACCCCCCCCCCCCCGACACTGAATGAGCCACTCACCACTGATGCTCTCTGGGATGAGTCCTGCTCTGCAGTAGGCCAGCGCCAGGCCAGCCAAGTCGTGGAGCACCTCTAGAGATGTGGAAGAGTAAACGTGCACCGCCTCCTCCCATTGGCCTGTGTTGCTGAGGGGTAGAAACACCACACTTACACTACGAAACCTGTTTTTTGAGATCTTTCAATCATTTTGGAACGTCTGTACGAGGACAAAGTGTTGTGGTACCAGAGGGCCCGGCCATAGCTTCCCAGGGAGAAGGCCAGTAACTCCACGGAAGGCGTCGCCTGCAGCAATTCCACAGATCTGAGGAGAAGAGGAAGAAGTCTGGCATTAGTGAATTACTTCATGAAAAACAGAAGAGATGAATTTCCTATTTAACCTTTCATTTAAATAGCAAGTAGAGGCGCACTGTAACACGCAGGCACACACAATCCATTTCCAGACAGACACACCTCTGGTAAGCCAGCACTGCCTGCTTCTTTAGCTGCAGGTGCTCGTTGAGGAAACCCAGCATGACGAAGGCATCAGGGTCTGTCTGGATCCGCTCTGACAAGACAGAAAGTAATTAACCATTTCCCTTTAGGCTTAGAGCTCATTTCTAAATTTGACAATCAAAGACTGAAGATACAAGGTCCAACAATCTCAAGTTTAGCCAATTATGGCATAAGAAGGCCATTGTAAGAAAGCTTAATTGAAGACTTAACCACACACCTGTGTACTTGCTCAAAGCCACCTGAGCGGCAGACACCGCGTTCATCTGGACGATGTTGTAGCGATAGAGCTCAGAGTCCCTGTTACTCTTATCCAGCAGAGTGGCACAAACCCAGTAAGCATAGCCCTTTACCCCCTCCGTCTAGGTGTGCATGGGGGGGGGGTGAAAGGAGAGAGAGCGAGAGAATAAAACAAGACAGGATAACAGAATAGCAGACAATGAGATGCTACAACATCATTCCAATAAGTCTCAGCTGAGGACCACCAACAGTAGTCTAAATGGAGGAATGCATTGACATACGTGTGTTCTGAGCTCTGTGGTGTGTCTGAACAGGTCCATGGTATCATAACTGCCCACCATCTCTGCAATAAGGGCCTGGTAGTAGTAGAAAACAGGACATGGGGAGCAAAGTGATGGACAAGAGGAGGTTAGAACATGTCTGTATAACATTGAGCAACACTGACTTGCATGGTTACAGTCCCTGGTGCCTTGTAGGTATGTCACAAAATACCTGTCCAATCCAGCAGTTGACATACAGTGGTTCCAAAGACTGGGCGATCTTAAAGGCCTCATGGGAGAGCTGGGAAAGCAATGGAGCAGGAATGAAGCGAATAATAAAATAACACACACTATGGAAGTTGATACTTTCAATAAACATCAGTAAATAGAATCACAATCAAGTTCATTTACCAGAAATTAGACATTCCTAATACAATGAACCTGACAGTAATACAGACAGAACATAGACATAGGAATTTACACGGTCCAGAGGACACATACCTCAACACTGTCTTTCTTCAGATACAAAGCACCCAGGTTTGTCCAAGCAACAACATTCTAGATTGGGAGGACATTTATTTTTAAAAGACACACACATAACTGCACTGGGGACCAGTATGTTTAAAGAGACTGGCCTTTCAGCAATCTTAACATTCAATATGCAGCTCGATTTATGGCAGAGTTGCTGATTGGTTGTTAAACCTAACAAATAATTCCATGACAACATATGGACTCTGGAAGATAGAATTAAAATTCTAACAAAGTTGTTGTATTTTGAGGCTTAAAATCAGAGCTGAGACGTTTTGTGGTTGGAATTGCAGGATGTATTTACTTAAGAGAATTTTGACATGAGCTAGCAACTTTTGACAGACTGGTCTGGAGAAACAAAAAACTATACCAACAAGTTCTGTGGAGGAAAAAAGTGATAGAGTTCCAATATGTGCCTAATCGTTGTGATTGGATGATCGTTTTGAGGGTTATCGAATCAGGATCAATTCTTCTGTTCTACTCAAGCTCATTAATGATAGAATGTTCATATTTGAAGATGGCAGAAAGGCCAGTCTGTTCAGCATGACAAGAAGTGGCAATGAGTGGAAGGATAGCAGCTAAACAGACTGGTACCCAGACTAAGATATAAGAGATGATTAAATGAAAAGGGAGTACCCAATACTGTGTGATGTGTTGTACTTACATTGGGTTCCACTTGCACTGACTTAATGAAGCTGTGTTGGGCAAGGGCATAGTTCTCAAGTCCTGAAAAGGAAGAGTAAACAGCCATTCTTATGTTATAAACAGACCTAAAGACAAGGCAACAACATCCCATAGCTCCACCACCAACGAAGGCTCCCATCAACCAGACAAACGTTTTAAAAACGTCAACATGTTTTTGTGCCAAGGAGTATAATGATAGCAGAAACAGACTGGTACCCAGGCTACATCTTTCTACCTTTGCTCATGGCGACCACTCCCAGGGCGTTCCAGTAGCTATGGTTACTACTGTTCAACATGATGGCCTTCTTCACACACTGAGGAGAAGAGAAAGAGTGTAGTACATTGATATTGTATGTTAACTCCCAAACTTGTTGGTGTTTAACTCCAAGAATTGGGCTGAATGCATCTCTTCTAACTCTTCCTCCCCAGACAATTGAGTGTTCTGCCCCATCCTGCCATCCTTCCATCCAGCCAGGTGAGTTTTGTACCTGCAGGGCCTTCTCCAGCAGCAGTAGCAGGGTGTTGTGCTCCATCTCCTGAAGGCAGGGAGGCAGACAGGCCTGGTGGTAGTAGTTGAGACCCAGGTCATACCACAGGCTGGAGCTCTCAGGCATCAGCTTCAGAGCACGCCCATAGCATCTGTACACAAATACATTATTCCTGATTCATCTTACAGTGCAGACCAAACCTAAAAATCATGACGCCAGAGAGGGATCCTCCTACCCAGTATCCATTAGCCTTGAGATAGCGTTGTCCTGTGTATTCAAATCACGTGGCTTCTATCAGAACACTAGAGACTAGCCGGTGTTGGTGCCTCACCTCTCCCCCACTCTGAGGGTGTGTCCTTGGTTGAGAAGGTGGCCTTGGTCTGGGGGTTGTAACCCGGCCAGGGGTCCTGGCACCACAACGCGGGCCCTGTTGGGGGCCACAGTGCTGACTGAGGTGCAGGCGTCTCCCAGTAACTTCCACAGACAGGACAGGTCTGGACGCAGCTCTACAGCCCTGGGAGTGGACAGACACAGGCGAGGGGGATGTTAAGTACAGTCAAGTGTGTTTTTGTATACATTCTCAGTGCAAAATCATTTTTAATAGTGAAAAACAAATCATGTGTTGAGGCCTTTTGTTTCTTAAGCAACTTGAGAAATGATGTAGGTTTAAAGTCCTCACAATACATGAAAGCAACAAGGCATTTATCAAATGTAATACTGGTAGCCCAAGTCATTCTCATGTGCAAAGTGCCCTTTGATACCACAGTGTAATTTTATTATGGACCCAATTAATTCCAATTCTCTCTGATCGCCAATGCTGAGTTCCAGTAATCCTATTCAATGAGCTGCCTCTCTGGGCTCCTGGGAATGCTGAGTGAAGTGTCTAACCTGAAGAGGTACTGGATGGCCTGCTGGATGAGGTCTATGGCTCCTCCATCTCTATAGTCCTCCATCAGGCATCTGGCCAAGGACAGCAGACACTCCCCAAGACCTGGGGGCAGCACGCACACACACGGAAATGATCGCAATGCTTGGGGATGGTGGTACAGTTGAGGTTGGAAGTTTACATACACCTTAGCCAAATACATTTAAACTCAGTTTTTCACAATTCCTGACATTTAAGCAGAGTAAAAATGCTCTGTTTTAGGAGAGTTAGGATTACCACTTTATTTTAAGAATGGGAAATGTCAGAATAATAGTAGAGAGAATGATTAATTTCATATTTTATTTATTTCATCACATTCCCAGTGGGTCAGAAGTTTACATACACTCGATTAGTATTTGGTAGCATTGCCTTCAAATTGTTTAACTTGGGTCAAACGTTTTGGGTAGCCTTCCACAAGCTTCCTATAATAAGTAGGGTGAATTTGGGGTCATTACCCATTTGGAAGACCCATTTGTAACTAAGCTTTAACTTTCTGACTGATGTCTTGAAATGTTGCTTCAATATATCCACAATTTCCCCCCTCATGATGCCATCTATTTTGTGAAGTGCACCAGTCCCTCCTGCAGCAAAGCACCCCCACAACATTATGCTGACACCCCCGTGCTTCACGGTTGGGATGGTGTACTTCGGCTTGCAAGCCTCCCCCTTTTTCTTCCAAACATAACGATGGTCATTACGGCCAAACAGTTCTATTTTTGTTTCATCAGACCAGAGGACATTTCTCCAAAAAGTACTATCTTTGTCCCCATGTGCAGTTGCAAACCGTAGTCTGGCTTTTTCATGGTGGTTTTGGAGCAGTAGCTTCTTCCTTGCTGAGCGGCCTTTCAGGTTATGTCGATACAGGACTCGTTTTACTGTCGATATAGATACTTTTGTACCTGTTTCCTCCAACATCTTCACAAGGTCCTTTGCTGTTGTTCTGGGATTGATTTGCACTTTTTGCACCAAAGTATGTTCATCTCTAGGAGACAGAAAGTGTCTCCTTCCTGAGCGGTATGACGGCTGTGTGGTCCCATGGTGTTTATACTTGCGTACTATTGTTTGTACAGATGAACGTGGTACCTTCAGGCATTTGGAAATTGCTCCCAATGATGAACCAGACTTGTCGAGGTCTACAGATTTTTCTGAGATCTTGGCTGATTTCTTTTGATTTTCCCATGATGTCAAGCAAAGAGGAAGTGAGTTTGAAGGTAGGCCTTGAAATACATCCACAGGTACACCTCCAATTGACTCAAATTATGTCAATTAGCCTATAAGAAGATTCTAAAGCCATGACATCATTTTCTGGAATTTTCCAAGCTGTTTAAAGGCACAGTCAACTTTGTGTATGTAAACTTCAGACCCACTGGAATTGTGGTAGAGTGAATTATAAGTGAAATAATCTGTCTCTAAACAATTGTTGAAAAAATGACTTGCGTCATGCTAAGTAGATGTCCTAACCAACTTGCCAAAACTATAGTTTGTTAATTAACAAGAAATTTGTGGAGTCGTTGAAAAAAGTTTTAATGACTCCAACAAGTGTATGTAAACTTCCGACTTCAGCTGTATGTGGTGGCTGGGATTCTAGGAAAGGCCATCCTTCAACATGATCCATTCAGAGCTTCTGGACATACTGTAATTAGTGTATGCCGTCAGACTGTCACAGTTGCAACAGAACTGAGAACAAAATGGTCTCCAAATAAGGTCCTGCCAGGGTGCAAGACTGTAAAACAATAATAACCCTGGAATAGACACCAAAAAAGGACAGGAGGCACACACGTGTGCACACTCAGACACACCCCTACCTTTGAGTGCAGGCACATAGTCCTCCTGGGCTATGATCTGCTGGTACTCTGCAGCAGCCTCTTTGAACTTGCCCAGGGTCTGTTTGATGGCAGCAGTCTGGTAGAGGCTGTATATGGAGGAGGGGTTGAGCAGCTGGGCCTTGGCAAAGGCCTTCAGGGCCGACGTGAAGCTCCGGCGGTTAAGGTAGGCCTCGCCTAGACATTCCCAACACACCCAGTCCTGGGGGTCAGCCCTCAGAGCAGCCTGCAGACTGACATAACACATCAATGAGTGTGTATGTGTGTATGTTCGTATGTGGTGTCAGAGACTATGTTCAAATGAGTGGTTGCCTCAGGGGTCTTACTCTGCACAGGCCTGGGGGTGCTGGCCCACCTTCAGGTGGTAAAGGCCTCGTCTCATCCAGGCCCATTTTGCTGAACCAGGGGTGGCTCTCTGGATCACTGACTGGAGCACAGCCAGGGCAGTGTCCTGAGGAAGGCAGATAGAGGGAACAGGGACAGATGCTTGACACAGCAGCATAGATTATAGTGCAATCCAATGTCCGTAGTCTACACTAGCAAGAGAAAAATTTCCTCCAGGCACAAAATAAACTGAATTTAGTTAGGTAGGCCTAAGGGACATTGACATTATATCAAACAGTTAGGTAGGCCTAAGTGACATTGACATTATATCAAACAGTTAGGTAGGCCTAAGTGACATTGATAAATCAAACAGTTAGGCCTACCTAAGTGATATTGATATTACAGTTGAAGTCGAAAGTTTACATACACTTAGGTTGGAGTCATTAAAACTAGTTTTTCAACCACTCCACAAATGTCTTCTTAACAAACTACAGTTTTGGCAAGTCGGGTAGGACATCTACTTTGTGCATGACAAGTAATTTTTCCAACAATTGTTTACAAACAGATTATTTCACTGTATCACAATTCCAGTGGGTCTGTTTAAAGGCACTAAGTTGACTGTGCCTTTAAACAGCTAGGAAAATTTCAGAAAATGATGTCATGGCTTTAGAAGCTTCTGATAGGCTAATTGACATTGTTTGAGTCAATTGGAGGTGTACCTCTGGATGTATTTCAAGGCCTACCTTCTAACTCAGTGCCTCTTTGCTAGACATCATGGGAAATCAAAAGAAATCAGCCAAGACCTCATCCTTGGGAGCAATTTCCAAACGCCTGAAGGTACCACGTTCATCTGTACAAACAATAGTACGCAAGTATAACAACCATGGGACCATGCAGCCGTCATACCACTCAGGAAGGAGACGCGTTCTGTCTCCTAGAGATGAACGTACTTTGGTACGAAAAGTGATCCCAGAACAACAGCAAAGGACCTTGTGAAGATGTTGGAGGAAACAAGTACAAAAGTATATTTTTCCACAGTAAAAAAAGTCCTATATCGACACAACCTGAAATGCCGCTCAGCAAGGAAGAAGCCACCGCTCCAAAACCACCATAAAAAAGCCAGACTACGGTTTGCAACTGCACATTGGGACAATTATCGTACTTTTTGGAGAAATGTCCTCTGGTCTGATGAAACAAAAATAGAACTGTTTGGCAATATCGACCATTGTTATGTTTGGAAGAAAAAGGGGGAGGCTTGCAAGCAGAAGAACACCATCCCAACCGTGAAGCACGGGGGTGGCAGCATCATGTTGTGATGGTGCTTTGCTGCAGGAGGGACTGGTGCACTTCACAAAATAGATGGCATCATGAGGGGGGAAATTGTGTGGATATATTTAAGCAACATCTCAAGACATCAGTCAGGAAGTTAAATCTTGGTCGCAAATGGGTCTTCCAAATGGACATTGACCCAAAGCATACTTCCAAAGTCGTGGCAAAATGGCTTAAGGACAACAAAGTCAAGGTATTGGTGTCGCCATCACTAAGCCCTGACCTCAATCCTATAGAAAATTTGTGGGCAGAACTGAAAAAGCATGTGCGAGCAAGGAGGCCTAGCAACCTGACTCAGTTACACCAGCTATCTCAGGAGGAATTGGCCAACATTCACCCAACTTATTGAGGGAAGCTTGTGGAAGACCACCCAAAACGTTTGACCCAAGTTAAACAATTTAAAGGCAATGCTACCAAATGCTAATTGAGTTTATGTAAACTTCTGACCCACTGGGAATGTGATGAAATAAATTAAAGCTGAAATATATCACTCTACTATTATTATGACATTTCACATTCTTAAAATAAAGTGGTGATCCTAACTGACCTAAGACTAGATTAAATGTCAGGAATTGTGAAAAACTGGAGTTTAAATGTATTTGGCTAAGGTGTATGTAAACTTCCGACTTCAACTGTATATCAAACAGTTAGGTAGGCCTAAGTGACATTTAGGTTTTATCCAAATGTATTGAATTGGGTGGATGGACTACTAGAGTGACTTCCACAGGGGAAAGTCTTCTGTTGTTGGCTGCAGCCCTCCAGGACCAGAACAAATCAACAGACAACTCACCATGTCCCCCTCATTCATGCTCAGATCCACAGAGGCAGCCCCGGACTC